>NW_017670291.1:118716-178203 GCF_001879085.1 Nicotiana attenuata
TAAACATACAGGGGAGCTCCGGGGATACCGTCCCGTAGTCCCAAAATAAAGTGCAGGGGGATCTCCCGGAATACCGTTCCGTAGTCCCAAGGTAAATACACAGCAACAACAGAACTCAATCCAATCAATTTCACATCAAAGTGAAGCAGGTAATCCTAACCTAGCATGGTTCACGTAGTACAATTAAGGCAGTTAAGACAGATAAAGCAATTTAGTCAAGTAGACATGCTTCTCTAAGCTACAGCAGGTTTAAATATCCAAACAGTGTAAGCAAGGAAAGGAGGAACACAATTCAAGGCTACTTTTAAAGGAAAAAAAACGGATTTCCAACTATTAGCACAAGTGCGCGCTCGTCAGCTCACGCACGAGGCATTTCAATTAACATAATATCAATCCTAAGGGGAAAAGTCCCCCGCACAAGGTTAGACAAGCCACTTACCTCGAACCGGCTCCAAAATCAACTCGAAACCACACGTTTGCCACGAGTATATGACTCCAAATAGCCCAAATCA
This sequence comes from Nicotiana attenuata, assembly GCF_001879085.1. NCBI lineage: Eukaryota > Viridiplantae > Streptophyta > Magnoliopsida > Solanales > Solanaceae > Nicotiana > Nicotiana attenuata. The sequence continues at coordinate 119,229 of NW_017670291.1, forward strand.
ATTCAGTTCAATTACATATCGTGAATAACATCTCAAGCAACTGATTCTAGGATTTAATTCAAAGCTAAGACGCGAAATTAGGTAAAATGACCAAAATGCCCCTCAGGCCAACGTCTCGGAATCGGGTGAAATTAATATTTTCAGAACCCTCGTACTCTCACGAGTCTAACCATATAAAAATCTCCCAAATCGGATGTCAAAAATCCACTCAAAACTCAATAATTCGGTCTATGAAGTTTTATCAATTTTTCATTCAAAATCCGAAATTAAAGGAGGAATTCACGCTTAGATTAGTGGGTTACAAGCAAAAAAGAGTTTAGAATCGTTACCCAATCAATGTCTCTGAAAAACCCTCAAAATCTCGCTCAAATCCGAGCTCTCAAGCTTGAGTTTTGGTAAAAATGGCTAAACCCTCGTTTTTGAAATGTTATATCTGCCCAGGTACTTAATACATCGCGAACGCGGTGGAAGTCTCGCGTTCGCGAAGAAGAAAAATGAAGGCTGCTAAAAATATGCTTCGCGAACACAGAAGCTAGCTCGCGAACGCGAAGAGCGAACATCGCAAAGCTACGCGAACGCGATAGTAGGCATGCGAACGCGATGAGGAAAATAGCCACAACCCTCAGCGCCAAATAACACTACGCGAACGCGGGGGGCTCGACTGCGAACGCGATGAAGGAAAATGCCAAAGCTTCGCGAACGCGGGAGTATTGAACGCGAACGTGAAGAGGTAACTGGTCCTCCTCCAAGATTACTCTACGCGAACGCGTGGAGGAGGACGCGATCGCGAAGAACAAAAGGGTCTGCAACAGCTGAAGAAATTCTGCAATTTTTAACAACTCCAAAATGCCCCGTTGAGCATCCGAAACACACCCGAGGCCCCTAGGACCTCAATCAAACCTACGAACATATCCAATAACATCTTTTAAACATGTACCAATCTCTAAACCACCTAAAACAACGTCGGAAACTCGAATTAATCAAGGATTTAAGCCTAAGATCTTCAAATTCCCTCAAAATACGCTTTCGATCAAAAACCTAACCAAAACACGTCCGAATGACCTGAAATTTTGCACACACATCCCAAATGACATGACGGAGCTACTTCAACTTCCGGAATTCCATTCCGGCCCTCGGGTCAAAATCTCACTATCGGACCGGAAACTTCAAAATTCCAACTTTCGGCATTTCAAGCCTAAATTAGCTTCGGCATTGAATAAATTTTTTGTTATGTATTTTTCTTTATTATATCATCTAATATTTAATATTATTACATTTTCAATAGAAGCTTTATTAGCATATTACTTGATTTAATATTTTCTCTGAAAGTTTTTTTATTTCTTTATTTTTCGTTTTTTTATTTTAAAATAATTTTAAACTCCAATTGAAACTACTCCCCAATTTGAATTGGTAATTCATTATTTTTTTAATTTAATTTTTATTTTAAAATTATTTTAAAACTCCAACTTCAAACTATTCCCACCATGGGTAGTTGTTTTTTATATATTTATTTTCGCTTTTTAATTATAAGATATCTATATTTATTAATCCAAGTAAAGTAACCAATTAATATATATATATATATATATATATATATATATATATATATATATATAGAGAGAGAGAGAGAGAGAGAGAGAGAGAGAGATGGTAGTTTTTTATTTTATTTTATTATTTTTGTTTTTTATATATTTTAAATTCAGAAATAATAACAAATAAATAATTATAAACTAAATAACTAATTATGCCATGTGACATTTTTTTTGGCTGCCACTTGGCTTAAGGAAAAGACTTTTTCCTCTCCTTTTAATAGTATATAGATATAGATATAGATTTTATATACTTTTAATTAGGATTTTTCTTTCTTAGTTATATTTATTGTAATAATTTATTTTGCCTTTTTTCCTTGAAATACCTTTTGCACTAGCATATTTAGATAAATCTTTTGGTTGAAAGTTCGCATTTGAACATCCTCCACATCAAGTATACTGTTTTGTAGTTTAAATAAGAATTTTTTTATTTTTTTTCTTTGTGAACATGTTTAGTTCACTGTTTATTATAATATAATATATTTTTTTGTCATTTCTCCTTTAAATGCCTTTTGCGCTAGCATATATTTAGATAAATTTTCTGGTTGAGAATTTTTTTTTTTTTTTGTTCATGACAGAATTCCTATTTGAACATCCTCCACCTCAAGTATAATTTTTATAATTTAAATTAGGATTTTTCTTATTAGTTATATTTGCGATCATATTTTGTTCATTATTTATTATAATATAATTTTTTTTCCTTTTCTAGTATTTTTTGGACTAGGATTTTAAATGTTTTTGAAAAAAGTACTTCAAAATGAGGTACTACCGTATCTGATTTAATTTAATTTAGAATAATAGTTTAATGAACTCGTTTGACGAATTTTTTTACTGTTACCTTCTTTAAAATATTGAATCCCCTTACATAAAATTCTGGATCCACCACTAGCTCAACGTATAACTGCAACTGACTCGAGTTAGATACAGTTAACTGATATATACTTTTTTTTCGTAACAAAAGATTTTATTACCAAAATGGGTGTTGAATTACAAAGCATTTGGTGACGGAGAGTTGGACATTAATCACAACACTTCTAGTCAGGCTCATGATCAAAATCAACTATGAACTAAACTACCAAGGCAAACAACTTACAACTTAAGTAGGGTAGAAATTAAAATCTGCTAACCAACTAGCTACTTTGGGTTTCTGAGTACCTCTAAAATACACCTCTTGGATTATATGTTTGGTCATTAGATTCACAGGCTGTCGCTTACTTTGAAATACTCTCATGTTCCTTTCTCTCCATATAGAGTAGACTGCAGCTGCAAAACACATTCTGTATACCTCTGCTCTAGCATACCTTCCACTAGAAAACTTGATTGCCTATTGTAGTTCATCATCCCAGTTCCTAGGCCTCATGTTAATACCTTGCCATTTGAGAATTTTCTGCCAGACTTGATCAGCCACTTCACATTTGAAGAAAACGTAGGAGTGACTTTTACTTTCCTGGCTATACAAAGGGCAGGTTGTATCGCTAGTCATCCCCATTTACTTAGTTTATCCCTTGTATGTAGCTTGCCATGAGCTGCTAGCCGTAATACAAAGATCCATTTGGGCAGTCTAAGATTTTACATACCATTTTCCTCCAGGACACCTTTGGAAACTCACCTCTTAGCCTCTGGTAAAACTTCTTTGAAGAGAACTGATCCATGTTGTGTATGTCAGTCAGTTCATATCCTGCTTCTATATAGTACATTTATGCTTTCATAATCTTTTGGATAATCCACAAACTCTGTTTTGGAATGTCTTCCAGGAAGTTCCTATTAGCCCCATAATAATAGTGTATCCATTTAACCCGTAGCTTGCCTATCTTTTGGCATAAGTTCCAAAGCAATTTGCTAATAGTCGTTTTGTTCCAAGCTGTAATGTCTAAAATGTTTAGACCCCCAGCAGTTTTAGATTGACATACTCTGTACCGGGCCAATCATATTTTCTTTGAGAGTTCAGCACTACCAGTCCACAAGAAACTTCTACATGTAGGTTCTATGATCTGCACAACTTTCATAAGGAGCACAAAAATTTGAGCCCAGAAGACTTGTACAGAGAATAAGACAGATTTGATGAGTTGTGATCTACCAGCATATGATAGGAACTTGGTAGTCCAAGATTTGATTCTCTGTAGAATCATATCGAGCAGAGGCTTACATTGTACACATGAGACTTTTTTGGAGCTAAGGGGAACCCCTAGATATATGAAGGGAAGTTCTCCTTTAGTGAACCCGAGCATCTGAAAAATTTCTTATTTTACAGCAGTGTTCATGCCTCCAAAGTAGACTGAACTTTTGGCAAGGTTAGCTATGAGTCCAGAAACAATTGAGAAGTGCTGAAAGTGCTCAATCAAGTATCTTACTGATGCAACATCGCCTCTAAAAAAGAAGCAAGTCATCTGCAAACCCCAATTGGATGATATTTAGCTTGGCACACTTGGGGTGGAAGTAGAAATAAGGATTTTGCCCCAATTGCTTCAATACTCTGCTCAAGTACTTCATCACTAACACAAATAGGAATGAGGATATAGGATCCCCTTAACTCAGACCCTTTTTGGCATCAAAAGGTTTAGAAGTCTTCTCATTTATAATGATTGAGAAAGATACTATCCTAAGGTATGTCATTATCCAGCCCACAAATACACTAGGAAAGTTCAGACCAATCAGAACTTGCTCAATAAATGTCCACTCCACAGAATCATACGCTTTTTGCAAGTCAATCTTGAGCATACATCTTGGAGAAATACATTTCCTCCCATAGCCCCTTATCAGTTCATGGCTTAATAAGATGTTATCAATTATAACTGTAACGACCCGCCCAGTCGTTTTGCCTTTTAGAATCCCGTTTCCTAAAACAAAACTTCCCGTGCTTGCTTTAGCTAATTTACGATTTGCGGGGATGGTCGGTTCGGGATTTGGAAGAGTTTGGAGTGAAATATGCCTATTTGATTCCTTAGGATTTTCTTAAAAGGCTAAGTTGACTTTGGTCAACATTTTGAGCAAACGGACTCGGATTCATAATTTGACAGTTCTGGAGGGTCCGTAGGAAAATATGGGACCTGCGCGTATGTCCGAAATTGAATTGGTCCCTAGTCCGAGTAATGAATTTTTATTAGAAATTGTTAATTTAAAGTTTTAAGGATTTAAAAAACATTGATTAATGATTTATTTCATGGGTATCGGGATCGTATGTTGGTTCCGAAGCCTGGTACAGGTCCGAAATATCATTTAAGATCTGCCCGTAAAATTTGGTGTCAATCCGAGTAGTTTAAGAGCATTTTGGCCCGTTAGAGGAAAATTAAGAACTTGAAGTTCATAAGTTTGATTCATTTGGTTTTAGGGGGTGATTCCTAGATTTAGCGTTGTTTCGGGTGTTCCGAAGGTTCGAGTAGGTCCGTCTCGTGATTTCAGACTTGTCGGTATGTTCGGGGCCCGGGAGCCCCGAGCGTCAATCGGACGAGGCTCGAGTGAAGTGCAAAATTTTGGGAAGAGCTGAAGTTGTTGCTTCTATCATAACCGCACCTGTGGTTGGTGGACCGCATGTGCAAGACCGCAGATGCGGTCCTTCCATCGTAGAAGCGGCCCAGTTCAGCCAGGCCAGGAGCCGCAGAAGCGGCTCCGCAGATGCGGCCTCGAGACCGCAGAAGCGGTCCCAGCTCTTTTGGCCCATTTCGCAGATGCGGTCCATATCTCGCAGATGCGGGACCGCAGATGCAGTCCCCTGACCGCAGATGCAGAAATCGCTGAAGCAGTGAGGTTCATTTAATACGGGTTCTAAGTCATTTTTATCACTTTTTCACTCCTTCATTGGGCGATTTTAGAGATTTGAGAGAAGAACTTCACCTAGCATCTCGAAGTAAGTGTGTTCTACCTATTTCTAGTTTAATGATTATGTCTTAGATAGATTAAACACTAGTATTGAGGTGAAATCATGGTTTAGAGCAAAAACCTAGGGTTTTAATAAAAGTTAGATTTAACCACGAAATTTGTTATGGAATAAATTAGAAATCATATATTATTGATCCTTAGGATGTAGAGAACAACTTCCTTCGAAAAATCTCGGAATCCGAGCACGTAGGCCCGGGGTCGGATTTTAGGAAACTTGTGTTAATGATTGGGAAATTGCTTAAATAGCTAGAATTCAATCTTGTGAGTCTATATTGACTAGTTCTTACTTCGTTTAACTAGTTTGGGATCGTTCAGCTCCGAATTGAGGGCTTGGACTCGTTCTTTGTATTGGAAGTGCACTTTGGAGCAAGGTGAGTCTCCTTTCTAACCTTGTAAGAGGGAATTGTCTCCATAGGTGTAATCATTGAATTAATTGCCATTATATGCGGGGGCTACGTACGCACTAGGTGACGAGAGTCCGTGCGTAGCGGCTATTATGTTAAGTCCGGGTAGTCTAGGACCCAGAAGCATGATCTACGTGATATTCTTGTAACTTGATGATAAATTCGGAGTTCGTATAAATTATTTTGATTAAGGTAAATGAGACTAGTGGAGGAACCTTTTCCTGTTTGGTCTTTTAAAAGAGAATTTTGGATATTCCTGTGAATAACTACTCCTCAGATATATATCATCTGTCTGCTTGTTGATGAGCGTATTTATATTTGACCGCGTCGCACGTGTGATTCGCGAGCAGGGTAATAGATGCATCTATGGTTCGAGCCGTTCGACCCTCGACAGTGCACAATTTACTTTTATGTTGGATCGGGCCGTACGTCCCTCGGTGTTACGTGCGCATGTTTTACTTAGCCTTTCTCTGTGGACTGAACTTCAAATCTGCTTGAAATATAGATGGATACCCATGATAATATTTGGAAAAGAACTGTTATTCCATGCTTATTAAATGCTAACAACCTGTGCTATCCCTGCTTACTATATATCCTTCTCACATTATTTGACCCTAGTAAGTATCAAGTCGACCTCTCGTCTCTACTTCTTCGAGATTAGACGGGATACTTACTGGGTACATATTGTTTATGTACTCATACTACACTTCTGTACTTAATTGTACAGGATCTGAGGCGGATGTATCTGGCTATCAGTCTGGTGCGCATCCCTGAGCGGACTCGAGACTTCTACGGTGAGCTGCTTCCCTTCCATGTTGTTCAGCAACCCGGAGAAGTCTTTCTTATGTATATTTGGTTGTCTATTCTGTTTCAGACAGTAGGATAGTGTGATCCTTTTGTATATTCTACTAGTTGCCCACAGCTTGTGACACCAGATCTTGGCACACACATTAGTAGACTGTATTATTTTGGGGTTGTATGATTATCATGACTTTATTAATCGTTTCTGATTTTATTTCAACTATTTCAGGGTAAGTAAATGAAAGTTTATTTAGTATTTTCCGCGTTGGCTTGCCCGGCAATGGTATTGGGCGCCATCATCACCTATTATGGAAATGGGTCGTGACAATAACCCTCCCAGGAACAAAAGCAGCCTGGCTACTATCAACTAGGTAATCCATGACATTCTGCATCCTCCTTGTAATAACCTTGGAAATCGGTTTGTACAATATAGTGCAACAAGATATGGTCCTAAACTCCTTAATATTATAGGGTGATTGTACCTTAGGAATCAATGTAACGGTGGTGCAGTTGATAGTCTTATACATCTATTTGGTTTGAAAGAACTGGATCACAGCATCTGAAACATTCTCACCAATAATAGGCTATGCTTCTTGAAGAAGTAGGCATTAAAACCATTACATCCTGGGGACTTTAGATCGGATATATCTTTCAAAGCAAAGTAGACTTCTTCTCTTGTGACTGGAGCTATAAGAGACAGTTGTTGTTCTCTTTTCAGAATGGAGTTATCAACTATCACACTAGGTGTAATTGCAAGTAGTCGTGTAGCACAAGTGCCTAGAAGTCCCTTGTAAAATCCAATGACCTCTTCTTCAATTGCCCTGTCAGTGTGTACTACATCTCCACTAGTAGTGGTCAGCCTATTAATGTGATTCTGGGCAATCCTATTCTTGAGGTAAGCATGGAAAAAAGCTAAGTTGGTGTCTCCTAGCCTCAGCCATTGAACTCTAGATTGTTGCTTTAGGATACTTTCCTCTACTAGGATCCATTTCTCTAAGTTGAGTTTAAGCTCTTTCTCTATATCATATAAATTTGGATCATTGTAGCAGGTTCTTAGCATCTCTTGAATATCATATTGATCTTGCCTGATATTTTGTATCCTCTGCTCAAATTTACAGAACCCGTGTTCGTTTAAAGCTTTTATCCCTTCCTTCATTAGTTTGAGCTTATGCTAGACTTTTTCCATATACTTCTTGCACAATACAATTCCACACAGTAGCGACAATATTAAAAAACTCTGTATGAGTAGCCAAGTGATTCGGGAACCTAAAGGGTCTTGCCACCTTTCTTGGGTTCCTGCTGAATGTAATGCAAATCATGAAATGATCAGAAAAATAAGGGTCTTTAGCTTCAACCGCAAGTTGGGGACATAGAGACATCCAAGAAGGATTGACCAGAGCTTTATCAATTTTGCTGTAAATGTTTGAGTAAGTCCAGGTATAGAACCTTCCCACTATTTTCATCACTGTTAGGCCAGTTGACCCCAAGAATTTCTCAAAATCTTTCACCTCTATATCTTGTATTGCACTTCCTCCCATTCTGTCATTAGGTTGGAGTACTACATTGAAATCTCCCATAATGAGCCACGGGCTTTGAATATTGGGCTCCATTCATGCAGATCATGCTATAGGTGCTTCCTATCAACTATTGTATGAAGTCCATATACTACAGTGAATTCAAACTTAATAGTACATTCTGCACTTGTGATAGCACAGTGAATGAATTGAGAGCTTGTATAAAGCATTGTAACATCAACATGCCTGTGATCCCATACTAGCCAGATCCTTCCTCGACCATTAGTATCATAGTTATCATGCCGGCTCCAGGTAGGAAAAACTTTCTTTATAATCCTTGAGGCATTGTGTTTAATGACTCTATGTTATGTAATGGCTAATACTACTATTTTCTCTTCATTTACTATCTTCTTCATCTCCTTGTGCTTAAAAAGCTTATTGACACCCCTAACCTTCTAAGTAGAAATAATCATTGATGATTCTTGTGGGGTCTAGGAGGCTTTCCTCCTTGGCTAGAGCTGCATCTTGTGTCCACCTTTCCTAAAGTTACTTGCAACACCTGCTGAAATGAGGTTCCTCTCATAGGGGTGACACCATTCTCAACATCCACCAGGTATTGACTACTTTTATCGACTACCTGAGGCATTGCAACTGTTTTCCCTTTTACTTTTGTCCATCCCTCTTTTCTATTTTCAGGATCACCCTCCACCTCCTCTAATGGCACATCAGGTATTGGTGGTAGTTGGGCATCTTTTATTTTTCAAACTTTCTTAGTCCTCCTTGTCTCAATCTTGGCTTGCTTAGGCTGGTTCTTTACTTGCTCGGCCTTACAGATATGTCCAAGTTGGCAGCATACTGGATAGTACTGAGGCCACCATTCATATCTAAACATTTTGTCATAGGGCTTGCTAGATGAATCCAACGCTTTGACAATTTCAAGCAGTAGGATAATTATGTCCATTTCAATAAGTACTCGAGCACAAGAAATACTCTCTTTACGAGAGGTGCATTCAGCACATAAAGGAGTGCCTAATACACTAGCTAGCCTGCTTAGAGAATTGGGGCTCCAGCAACTCAGGGGTAAGTTAGAAAATGTTACCCATAGGGAAATTATTTTGAGTATCTCCTCAGTGAAATTGAAATTGGAATTCCAGGGTTTGACAATCACAGGATTACTATTCAGCATATGAGGTCCGAACATCAAGACATCATCCCTATCACCATGGCTATAGAATCGTATCACAAAATAACCATCGTTATGGTAGTATATGTGAGGCTTATGCTAAAACGTCCACTGGCTCCTTAGGAATTTGGTGATTGCCCCAATAGTTGGAGAATCCCTAACCATATAGAGTATTAGTGTATATTCTTCAAGTTTTAGATTCCTTTTCGATATCAGCTTTATCAAATTGAACCATTTTAACACCATTTTTTATTATCGGAGCAATAAATTGCAGATTGATACCTTTTGAAGCTAGCCGATTCCCTGTGAATATATTCGCCCATGTCTTTTTCTCTTCCATAGGTGGTGGTGGCTACATTGTAAGCTAAGATTTCTGTGGCTAACATCCAAAATCGGCGGAGAATTGAGTTTCCCAGCGGGTAGGGCTGTTTGCACCTTAGCCACTCCTCTTTGATTCACCACACTTGGGTTTTCCCTAGAAGTCCCAACATTAGGCGAAGTAAGCATCACACCTAGTCGCTTCATTTCTGCCTGAGCTTTGAGTATACTCGATCGTTCCAATTGAGCAGTGACCACATGCATAGCAGTAACAGTGACAATCTCATTTGCAAAATCAACTAGCCTTCATGTCCCTTGGCCAATTGAACCAGAGCTTGTGCCGTGTTATGTATCTTCTGTGGCCGGCCTTTCGCCATGCCGGCGTCAGTGGCATACGCTGGTTGCACCACTAACGTGCGCCTATATAGAGAAAGGGTACTATGTTATCGTGCGCCGAGAGAATTAAACTTTATTCAACTTTAAAATTAAAACATACTAATTACTCTTTACGGCTAGAAAAAATGACAATGTTTGAAATATGAGGATTAAAATATTTAATATTAATTTGAAACTGGAACTCAATTCCATGACATCTTTTAAGATATATTGTTAAACTTCAAAAATTACTATAAACCATAATTTATATTCATACTATATTAAGAGATATTTAAAAATTGTAAGTAAAGAAATAATTCTGACATCCAAATAACGAGTGTGTAAAATAAGCAGTGATAGAGAGTAGCTATTGTTGACTTATTCAATTAAGGGAAGCAGGCTACTTAATTTCCTTATTGGATTCAGGAATGCCTAATAATTTTCTTTAGCGTATAATCTTCGATGTCTGCTGACAACAACATTCTATATTAGTATATCTGATGATTGGAACCAGGGTTGGATTTTCATAGTGAACAGTTTTTTGCTTATTTTTCGTTTCTTTAAATATATTGGCCTGGGAAAAAAATCTGCTTGCACTAATCAAATTTTAGAACTTTATATAAAGGCAGAAATTATTCTAATGGGATTTCTGCATGTGTACCGCTATGAATTAGAGTACCTTTCATCGTTGTGCATGATAAAAATCCATGTTAAAATGCCAAAAGAAGATACGAAGGCTTCAGCTTAGAGTTGTTTTCTTAGGACGAGTCATTCTTTTGTTCCATTTCTCCCAATCTATCCCAATGCTATAGGTCATACTACTATATATTTAGCTTAATGGTAACGTTGGAATTCCATTAGGTCCAATGACGTCTAAATTTAAATGATCCAATGTAAGAATTTGGCGAACTTCTAACTTCAAGGTGAGGTGCGATCCAAAAAATTTCGATAAACTAAAGTACTTAATTGAAGCAACGCAGAACATCAAACATATGAGGGCATTTGGTCTAGTGGTATGATTCTCGCTTTGGGTGCGAGAGGTCCCGAGTTCGATTCTCGGAATGCCCCAATTATTTTCGTTTTGGAAATTTATAAACAGAAGCCTACGATATTTTTGAAATAAAGTATAAGCATCAGCTACTCATTTGGATGATAACGTGTTAACTAAAGTGACATGCAGAAGTGTACGTCGTGCTTCCGTCGGATATTTGTATTTCACAATTTTGGAAAGTATTAGCTTTTCTCGGTTTCTAAATGGGATTAACTTTGTATATATGTTTATAAAGTAAATTTCATAAATGGTCGTATAAGGCCTTTTTTAAACCAAAGTCTTATAATTATATTTTCTTACATAAAAATCATAAAATTGTTACTAACTCACACAAAAACTTTTGTGACCAGAAAATACAATTTTCTCATAGTATTTTCTTATTCCAGGTTTTATTTCAATTAATATTAAAAATGAATTATTTCCCTATTAAAAAAATACTTAGTTTGGTATGCACGTGATTCTGACAAAAAAAGAGGGAATAATCAGAGAACACTTGAAACAAAAATGCTATCAATTTGGATAAAAATCTTGAGAAGGAAAATAAAAGTTAAAAATATCGTATTTTGGAAGATCCATTTTAATATTATTTAAATTTATATATATATATATATATATATATATATATATATTCGGTTGGGTGGGTTGGGTTTGACGGGGTCATTCCTATTTTACATGAAATAAATAATTAGACTCAAAATAAAAAATAAAAATTGTGAAATAAGAAAATACTACTAAAAAGTTGTATTTTTTGGTTACTATGATTTTTGTGTGAGTTAATAAAAGTTTTTATGATTTTTGTGTTAGAAAATATAGTTATATGTAGGGGTGTACATGAGGCGGTTTGGTTTGGTTTTTTATTAAACCAAAATCAAACCAACTATGTCGGTTTACTAAATTCATAATGAAATCAACCCAACACAAACTCGGTTTTTTCAGTTTCTGTTTTAGTCGGTTTTCTCGGTTTCCTCGGTTTTTCGGTTTATTTTCGGTTTTTCTTTTAAGTTATATATTATGCTTGAAAAAGAGATCAAATGGTCACCATTATCTGCATCATTACTATTTTTCTAAATAATCTATGAGTAATACCAATTGTTCCTATGAATCATAATTGTAAAACCTTTCGTAATAGAAAATGACAACAAATATGTGACAAAGCAAAGCACTATAAAGTGTAAACTTGATAAACCTCAACACTAAAATAATCACCAATTATGTGAGCAAGATGACAACCAACTGCACCAATTATGTATTGAAAGGAGAAAATCCAATGCTGTCATCCGTAATGATCCGAGGATTAACTGAATATGCAATCTAGTGCATAAGCACAGAGAACTTGGNTCAACAAAGAAATGCCTATATCACTTCCAAGACTGAACAAAACTAATATTTCGCTTTGCAAACACACAGGGCAATTTCTAGGCATCAAATGCAATGCACAGAATAACACCCAAACCTCACACACACATGGCACATAACTCACTCAGGATTGGATTCATCAAGACACTCTAGTCAAAGCAGTTAAGCAAAGTTAAAATCATACAATTTAAGGTACTTATACAAGAGTCAAAAACTGAGCTTGAGCGCAGCCGCGCACTTGACGCACACTTTTCACCCTGTTGTGTTTGAAATTTGGAAAAACGGAAAAAAATTAAGTTGTATCCCTTTGAGTTAGCTTTCCAACCATAAATTATGGAGCTTAAATGGAGTTCTGAGAAAAAAGTTATTTGCATTTTACTAGATAGTGCGCAATATGCCTACTCCATTCTTCGTTTGTTCTTAAATATCATTCGTTGATCCCCGAACACGATCCTCGCTTAATTCCTTGGGCTTTTACTCAGACTTCAAAGCTCCAAATCAATTGAATATATTTCATAACCTCTACATAGCTCGGAATCACTCCTGCAAAATATAAAACACACAACTAGTGCAATACACTAGCAATTAAAGCTCAAACTTAATAAAAGTGCACTAATTTGAGTGTAATAAGCGATTAAAATACGTAAGTATAGCCTATCATCACTTATCTCCAACTCACGTTGATGCACTATGTCACCAACCGTTGATGCACTATGTCACCAACCGTTGATGCACTTTTTCACTAACACCTAATTTTGTTCAAACACATAATCAAATTCTAACTTTTTATAAACCCCTCTCCAAGTTTTAGAGAAGAGTTTCTTCCTTTTGTGCTATATTTATTTGTACCTCTTTAAACTTGTTTTTTTCTTGAATCTGTCATGAAACTTTTCATCGAATAACCTAATTTTGTCAACAACTATCTATGATTTTGCCAATATATTTTTTTGGCCAGACGCGCGACATCCATTGGCTAGCGCCGCCCGCCAGCAGCGGAAGCTACTTGATTTTCTTCCAAGATCGTAGAAGCTCTGATACCAATATGAAGGAAAAATATTTTTATTATGAATCTCTGAAAGCTCTCTACATTTCTCACAAATCCCCACACAATAAAATAAGCTACTAATACCCCTATTTATAATAGTATGAAACCTATTTTAACTAGAAACAGGAAAGCCTATTCCTATATTTATTCTAACTGCAAATCCTATTTAGACATGAATTAAATAAACCAAATCCTAAATAACTAAGGTTTTCTACTACAACTTTGAATTAGTTTTCCAACATTGTAGATATTTATCAAATGAATTGGAACAAAGTGGCCTCGATCTTGGGTTTAATTATTAGGGTTATGGAAGCTTCCAGTGCTAGTTGTTCATCAGTATACTTGGATATACTTATATATTTAATAAAAAGTTACATCTCAAAGTCGTTCACTCCATACGTTCACGGGTTGGTAGGTTAGACCAATAGACGAAAGAGAACAGTCGAAACAACAGACATAGTTCACGAGTTACATACCAGTTACAATATATGTTTTAGGGGTGTCTTTGTATGAATAATAAGTATAAGAGTTATAAGTCAAATATTACACTAGTTGGTTAGTCAGTTAAAGAGGTCGTTAGGGTTGTTAGAAAGTAGTTAACGGGCCCACTAGATATAAGCAATTTGGGAAAATATTGTAAGCATTCATTCAAATATTATAGAAGTAATCACTCTCTCTCTCTCTCTCTATTTCTCTCTAAACCTCGATTAACTCTCGTTGCTCTTCTATTCATAAGCTATTCTACAAATCTTAGCTTCTTAGGTCATGTAATTCAGTATTCTTTGTTGAGTATGTTACATTGGTATCAGAGCAGCCTGTCCTTGGATAGAAATCATGCTAGAGACGACGAGGAACGGTGAAATTCGATGAGAAATGGATGAAATTAGGGAGCATGTTCATGTACAGAATGAGCGACATAAAGATGCTTTGGACAAAATTCACCAGCTGTTGGCATCCATGACTACAACTAATCAAGATCAATCGTCACCAACGATGCCGGCGATGGGAACTACAACTGAAAATGGCGAGTCACACGAAGGTAATAATCAAAACTCTAGAGTTGATTTTCCAAAGTTCAACGATGAGTATTTAAGGGGATGAATTTACAGAAGTGAGAATTTTTTTTATTATGATGGAACTTTGGAAAAGAAGAAGGTTAAAATTGCTGCAGTTAATATGGAGGGTAAAGCATTACAGTGGCATATGACTTTGGTAAAATCTCGGATGGGTAGGGAATTACCTAATTGGAGTGATTATGTGAGGGCTTTACATTTTCAGTTTGGGAATACAATACAGGAAGACCCCATGCATGAATTAATTGAGTTAAAACAGACTGGAAGCATAAAAGAATTCCTTGATCAATTCGATGGGCTGCTTAATGAAGTAGAATTGTCAGAGAAATACTCAATTAGTTATTTTTTGAAGGGAATGAAACCCGAGATTGAAGTCTAAGTGAGAATGTTGGGACCAAGAACTCTAAAGAAGGCATACAGTTTATCCAAGTTGGCTGAACACTCTCTAAAATTACAAAAGGAACAAAGTCAAATGTTGTTGAGGAGCTCCAGGGATCTTCTACCTGCCCCTACCTATACGAGGAGCTCCAGGGATCTTCTACCTTCCCCTACCTATGCGTGGCATTCCAATTCAAGAGGGTACTTGCAGAACCAAGAAACTAACCGGAACAAACTCACTGAAAGTGCCAGGTTACCTAGCTCTAGTGGGAAACTTGTGATATGGACAGCCAAAAAATTTTCTGCAGCTGAGATGGAAGAAAAGAGGGCTAGCTGTCTGTGCTTCTAGTGTGATGAAAAGTTCACTCCTAGGCACAACTGCAAGTAAAGGAAACAACTCTATTTCCGGGAAGTGGAGGAAGAGTGGGAGTTGAATGATGGTTTGTGTGAAGAAGGAGCCATCAATGAGTCTGCTTTGAGCCCTCAAATGTCAGTCCATGCTCTAGATGGGACAATAGATTACAGGACTATAAGGGTAAAAGGTGGAATCAAAGGGAAGATGGTACATGTGTTGATAGATTCAGGGTCTACTCACAGCTTCATGGACCTGGAAACTGCTAAGAAACTTGGTTGCAAATCGGAAAGGATTCCTCATTTCTCTATAGTAGTTGTTAATAGCAACAGAGTGCACAACTCCTTTATGAGCATAGGAGTAACATGGAAGATGCACGGAGTAGAGTTCCGAGCAGACATGCTAGTAATGCCTTTAGGTGGTGCAGATGTTGTTCTTGGCATACAATTGCTCATAACACTAGGGATTATCAAATGGAATTAGTCAATTAAAGATGGAATTTCATATCGGAGGGAAGAAGGTTTCTTTAAGAGGAAGCACACCAAAGGAACCTCAGCTACTAGATAACCAGAAGATGCAGAGGGTTCTTGCTAAATCTGCTGAACTCAGCATGATGTTCACAGCTTTTTTACAACCTACTGAACAACATATCATTAGTGTGCACTCTCAACAACTAGAGGCCCCTAGCGATCTGCAGACACTACTGCATGATTATTCCTCCCTTTTCAAAGTACCAACTGCCTTTCTTCTCCAGAGAACTCATGATCATAAGATAGTACTTAAGGAAGGAACATCACCAATCAATGTTAGGCCATATAGATATCCTTGCAGCCAGAAGGATGAGATAGAGAAGATGACTCAAGAGATGCTAGAATCTAGGGTAATCAGACCCAGTGTAAGCCCATACTCATCTCCTATTGTCATGGTTAAGAAGAAAGATGGATCATGGAGGCTCAGTATCGATTATAGGCAGCTAAATGGATGCATAGTCAAGGACAAATTCCGTATACCAATTATAGAAGAGCTGTTAGATGAATTGGGAGGGTCCAAATATTTCTCCAAGTTGGACCTTAGATCTGGTTATCATTAGATCTGGATGGCTGATAAGGATATAGATAAGACAACTTTCAGATCTAATAATGGCCACTACGAGTTTGTAGTTATGCCATTTGGATCTCCCTCAACCTTCCAGAGCTTAATGAATCAAATATTCCAGCCCTATCTAAGAAATTTTATACTAGTGTTTTTTGATGACATACTCATCTATAGCACTACTTGGCCAGACCATTTTTATGGCACTTACAACAAGCTTTTCAGATTCTAAAGGAGAATACCTTATTTTTAAAGCTCAGCAAATGCTCTTTTGGGAGGACAGAAGTAGATGTCGTGGGCCACATTATTACTCAAGAAGGAGTGACTGCAAATCCCAGCAAAATTTAAGTGATGAAGGACTAGCCAATGCCTAAGACAATCAAAGAACTCAGAGGGTTCCTAGGATTAACGGATTATTATCGGAGGTTTGTCAACGTATATGGGATCATGGCTAGAGCACTAACTGATCTGTTAAAAAGGACAAGTTTGAATGGCCAACAGAAGCCATTGTGGCATTCGAACAGCTTAAGGAAGCTATGACCACTACTCATGTATTGGCTTTGCCAAACTTTACCTTGGAGTTTGTGATTGAAACAGATGATTGTGGGCTGGGTATAGGGGTAGTAATGATGCAGGCTGAGCATCCCCTTACTTATATGAGCAAAGCACTAGGCTCCAAATACCTCACATTATCAGTTTATGAGAAGGAGATGTTAGCAATAGTTACAGCTATTGACAAGTGGAGGCCTTATTTGATTGGGAGACATTTCACCATTAAAATTGATTGCTAGCCACTTAAATATCTGTTGGAGCAAAGAGTATCAACATCTAGTCAACATAAATGGGTTGCTAAGCTGATGGGATATGATTACACTAGACTCTATAAGAAAGGAAAGAAAAATCTTGTAGCAGATGCATTGTCTAGGTACCCAATAGAAGAAGCTCAACTCTTAACAATATCAACTATTACTTCAGATTTCACCTCAAGGATCAGAAGTTCGTATGCTGGAGATGCGCACCTACAACAACTGATAGCTCAACTCAAGGATAATCTCATCTTCTCTCCATTATATATGATACAGGATGAGCTTTTCTACAGGAATGGCAAAATTGTTGTTGGCAATGACAAGGCTCTCAAGGAGGATATTCTGCATTCCTTTTATGATAGTGATGTGGGAGGGAATTCTGGTATGGCTGCTACTTTATATAGATTGAGCAAAGTTTACTACTGGAGGAAAATGAGAATTGATGTACCAGCATATCCGACAATGTCAAGTCTGTCAGAAGTGCAAAGGGGAAAATTTTAGCTATCCGAGACTCTTACAACCCCTTCCTATACCTCAAAAGGTTTGGCAAGATATCAGTTTGGATTTCATTGAAGGACCCCTAAATCCCACAATAAGTCTGTCGTATTGATAGTGGTGGATTGATTGAGTAAGTATGCGCACTTTTTCAGCTTGGTAGATCCCTATACGGCAGCCACAGTAGCTCAACTTTTCTTGGATCATATATACAAGTTATATGGCTTACCACAAACTATAGACAGTGACAGAGAAGTGGTTTTCATGAGTAAGTTCTGGCAAGCTCTATTTGAGGTTCAAGGAGCTCAGTTGCACTACTCCTCTACATACCATACTCAATCAGATGGGCAGACTGATATTGTTAACAAGTGTTTGGAAGGGTACCTCAAGTGCATGTGCAGCGATAGGCCTAAGGAATGGGCAAAGTGGGTTCCCCTTGCAGATGTGGTACAATACCACTTACCATTCTGCTATTAAAATGACTCCATATGAGGTACTATATGGTCAGAACCCACCACTACACCTGTCGTATGTGACTCACAGCTCATTGGTGGAGCATGTTTATAGGAGCCTACAGGCAAGAGAAAACACTATACGACTCTTGAAGCACCATCTACATTTAGCCCAAGCAAGAATGAAAGCTCAAGCTGATAAGAAGAGATCCCATGGATCCTTTGAAGAAGGAGATATGATATATGTGAACCTACAACCTTACGGGAAAATATCATTAAAAGGGCACTCCTATCACAAGCTAAATGCCAAGTACTTTAGTCTCTTTAAACTCTTAAGGAAGATAGGCACAGTTGCTTACCAGTCGGACCTCCCTTCTCATGCTAAGATACACAACACCTTCCATGCCTCGTTACTAAAGAAGCATTTGGGGGACAACCTGCTGCAGTTCCCCTCTTTCCTATCTAATTATCTCCACATGATTACATTCTTCTGGAACTAGAAAGAGTACTAGACACCACGGAAGTGACAAAGGACACCAATATTAATTTTCAGGTCTTGGTTAAATAGTTCAGCTGCCCATTAGAAGACATCACTTGGATGGATGTGCACTCTCTCAAGCAACAGTTTCCTCAGTTTGTCCGTGAGGAATGGGACTCTTAAGAGGGGAAGATTTGGTACATACCAGTTACAATATATTCTGTTAGGGTTGTCTTTGTATGAATAATAAGTACAGGGGTTATAAGTCAATTACTACGCTAGTTAGTTAGTCGGTTAAAGAGATCGTTAGGATCGTTAGAAAGCAGTTAACGGACCCACTTAAGCAATTGGGGAGAACATTGTAAGCATTCATTAAGATATTATACAAGTGATTACTCTCTCTTTCTCTCTAAACCTCGATTAACTCTCATTGCTCTACTATTCAGAAGCTATTTTGCAAATCTTAGCTTCTTAGGTCGTGCAATTCAGTATTCTTTGTTGAGTACGTTACATCACGTTTTTCATTTATAATGATATTCCTCTTCGTCTTAACTAATTTATTTAAAATAATTTGAACTTATGCATAACTTAAGAAATAAATGAAAACTTTTGAAATTTACTGTTTAAAATTTGTCATCACATTTAGTTAGTTTTGTTATAAAACTTTCAAAAATTTACCCTTAAATATACCACAACATTTGTGTTGTTAAAAAATATTTTCATTTAAAGTAAAATTAAAAGTGTAAAGTTAATTGTTTACAAATTTAAAATCAGTTCAGAAGAAAAAGGTGTCAATATTTACACAATTAAAAAGAAAATTATATCACATAAACTAGAAAGAAGATTGTATACCTGTGTTATTGATCTGGTCAGAATTGGCTTTTCAATGTGTTAGTTGGGGCCACTACATAATGCAACCTATAATATTAGTAATAGGAGCAAAAACTAAAAATGCATGAGTATTGCCTCAAGCAAATAAATAACAAAAAATTAATCGTTAGGTTTAGTGTTAAGAATAAAGAATATACTCGTAGATCACTCAGCTTGACTCATCTCAAAACTTGATCGAACTTTGATCCAAAAAAAAGGGGTGCGAGTGAAAGGTAATCATCAAGCCAAAAATGTTATAGTCCTCAAGTCATGATCATTAATGCTCTTAAAAAGATAGGTGAAAGCAAATGGAAGACATGAAAACATAAGAGCTCAAAGTGAAGTGTATAAGTCAATTAATACTTGTGCGTGCAACGTCTGTGAATGCAATAATAGTCATTTGGGCCGTCTCCTACGGCTGGATATGGGCATGTACAGTTACCCATTTTCAGAGATAAAAATTGTACCGATACACCTCAAGGCTATAGTGGGATAAATAGAATCTATCAACCCTTGGTCACAGGTCTGAGATTCGGAGCTCTGAGAATGAAAAAATTCTGGTAGAGAGCGCTTGCTACTTCAATGCTAGAAAATCTGTATTACTGTAATATATACTAAAAGTTTAAAACATTAAACTTTCTGAAATAGAAATAGAAAGAGAAACAAAAACAGAAAGTTAGTAGAAACAGTATGTCAAAATAATATCCAAAAATAATTTCGGAATAAATCGAGCCCACTGAATACATAGTGTGTCCTTAAAGATTATTCCCCTGAAGTACCCGATGTGCTCGAATATATCCTCCCATAATAGAACGATTTAACTCACTGGAGTGTTGGTATCAAAAACGCCGATGAACAGCGAACCAGTCGAAGGCTGTAAAACACACTGGAAATTTGTGCAAAAGAAGAACAAGAAGATCAGAAAATTTCGTAAGGAAAGATTCTAGGATTCAAAGCATATTTATAGACTTTCTGGCACTGTTTGTGAAAAGGTTTTCAACCTTTCAGAAACAGTCATGGCTGTTGGGAATATTTCTGTTTGAAATATTGCGGGAAATTTAACTAATTAATTAAATAATTGAAAGAAATTTTTTCCAAAAGATTAA
The DNA here is from genome assembly GCF_001879085.1 of Nicotiana attenuata. Classification (NCBI taxonomy): domain Eukaryota; kingdom Viridiplantae; phylum Streptophyta; class Magnoliopsida; order Solanales; family Solanaceae; genus Nicotiana; species Nicotiana attenuata. Next base: position 139,843 of record NW_017670291.1, read on the forward strand.
TCAATCAATCGATCTTTGACCAAACCCAAATCCAAATTTGAAGCCGAAGCCGAGCCGAGCGAGCGAGCGACGACGACGGCACGAGGCTTGCCTTTTTCTTAACTCTTTAAGAGCTAGAAGAAGAGAAATTATATATATACCCATCAAAAGCCTTTTCTTCCTCCAATATGGGACAATGCCCCTTTGCCAAGGAGAGAAACTCAAATATTTTATTTTTCCTCCATTTTCCATTCACCCTCTTTTAAGCTAAACCAGGCTTAAAAAGCCCACAATCCCCCAAATGAATGGGGAATGTCTATAAAACAAAGGAATGCATAGACGCGTGTGTATTTTACATGCAAGAAATAATTGCATCTGGATAAGTAGGTTTCCCTTTAAATATTCCGTAGTGAACTTATATCTGATATACTCGGTCAATCGGTAGATTTGATATCTTTGAACCGTCGAGCTTTGTTGTATACCTAGACAACATAAGTCACATAATCAACCCTTAACCGTCTAAGGTTCTGACGGTTGTTTCGTTTCAGCCATGAACACCGCATGGTTTCATGAGTGCTTAGAGAATGGGCATTTACTTTCATTCCCCTTGAAGCAGCTTACACTTCACACTCACATAGGTGATTTCTAAACGTGTAATCCTATAGAAACACTATCCGGTCATATCCTGCTAGACTTAGCAAATCATTAAAAAACTTTAAGCTTTATAGACTCTTCAAAAAGCCTTAATGCTTTACCTCGATTTATGAACATTGTCTTCATCACGAGGGTTGAGTTATTTGACAATGTTGAACCGTCATTCATAACCTTGTTTGATTTCTTTGAACCTAGCGCTTGGGATCTCCAGTCTGCTAGGTAGAGTTACTGCCAAGATAACTTGTCCTAAAACTTAACCCCATTCCCTTTGATGATCTTTCAACTGCCTCTCTAGATAGACCTTTTGTAAGTGGATCCGACTATCTCTTAACTTTACGTAGTCAATCATGATAACATCACTAGAGAGTAGTTGTCTAACGGTATTGTGTCTCTGTCGTATATGACGAGATTTTCCGTTATACATAACGTTCCCTACACTGCCTATTGCCGCTAGACTATCACAATGTATACAAATGGGTGCCAAAGGTTTGGGCCAAAATGAAATATCTTCCGAGAAATTCCGAAGCCATTCAGCTTCTTCACCGGCCATATCTAAAGCAATGAATTCAGATTCTATTGTAGAACGGGCTATGCACGTTTGTTTGGATGATTTCCAAGGCACTGCTCCACTCCCAATTGTTAAAATATATAAACTCACGGATTTAACTTCAGATGATCCGGTGATCCAATTTGCATCACTATATCCCTTAATCACTGAGGGATATTTGTTATAATGCAAAACATAATTTTGGGTATGTTTTAGATACCCCAAAACTCGTTTCATTGCAATCCAATGTATTTTATTTGGATTACTTGTAAACCGACTCAGTTTGCTAATAGCACATGCTATATCTGGTCCCGTACAATTCATGATATACATCAAACTTCCCAATACTCTTGCATAGTCCAGGACTGAGTCACTTTCACCCTCATTCTTTTGAAGTGCATAACTCACGTCAATAGAGTCTTGGCAATCTTGAAATCCAAATACTTGAACTTGCCAAGTACTTTTTCAATGTAGTGAGAATGTGATAATGCTAGACCTTGTGGAGTCTTATGAATTCTGATTTCTAAGATCACGTCAGCAGCTCCTAAATCTTTCATGTCGAATTTGCTGGCCAACATGCGCTTAGTAGCATTTATATCTGCCATATTTTTTCTCATTATCAGCATATCATCAACATACAAACAAACAATGACTTCATGACCTGGAGTATTTTTAATGTAAACACATTTATCACACTCGTTGATTTTAAACCCACTTGCCAACATTGTTTGATCAAATTTGGAATGTCATTCTTTGGGTGCTTGTTTAAGCCTATAAAGTGACTTAACTAGTTTGCACACTTTCTTTTCTTTACTCGGAACCACAAAACCCTCAGGTTGTTTCACGAAAATCTCTTCCTCCAATTCTACATTTAAGAAATCTGTTTTAACATCCATTTGATGAATTTCAAGACCATACACAACCTCCAGTACCACTAACACCCTAATAGATATTATTCTCGTTATTGGCGAGTAAGTGTCAAAGTAATCAAGACCTTCCTTTTGTCTATAACCTTTGACAACAAGTCTTGCATTATATTGTCAATAGTGCCATCAGCTTTCATTTTCCATTTGAACATCCATTTTGAACCTAAAGGGATATTACCCGGAGTAAGATCAACCAATTCCCATGTATAGTTATCCAAAATTAATTGAATCTCACTATTGACTGCCTCTTTCCAAAATGGTGAATCAGAAAATGACATAGCTGCTTTAAAAGTTTGAGGCTCATTTCAAGCAAGAATCTCACAAAATCTGGTCTAAAGGAAGTAGATGTTCTTTGACGTTTGCTACGCCTTGGATCTTCTACACTTGGAGTATTTTCCTTTGGTTCTTCCCGTGGTCGTTTAGGCCTTTCACTTAACGACTCGCATTCAGTTTTATACGGTTAGATGCTGTTAAAGAATTCAGCATTATCTGATTCAATTACCGTATTAACATGAATTTCGGGATTATCAGATTTATGAACCAAAAACCAACATGTTTTACTGTTTGTAGCATATCCAAGAAAAACGTAATCCACAGTTTTTGGTCTGATTTTTACCCTTTTAGGTAAAGGTATTTGTACCTTTGCTAAACACTCCCACACTTTGAAATATTTCAAGTTGGGTTTCTTCCTTTCCATTTTTCATACAGAATAGATTGCGTTTTGATATGGGGTACTCTGTTGAGTATTTAGTTAGATGTAAAGATATCTTCCCCCAACAAATGGTAATCCGGAACTTATTAAAAAAGAATTCATCATTTCCTTTAATGTCCGGTTTTTTCTTTCCGCAATTGCATTGGATTTAGGTGTGTAGGGTGCAGAAGTTTGATGGATAATTCCATATTCCGAACATATTTCTGCAAGCGGAGATTCATATTTTCCACCCCTATCACTTCTAATCATTTTGATCTTTTTATTCAATTGATTCTCTACTTCATTCTTGTGTTGTTTAAATTCTTCAATTGCTTCATCCTTACTATTAAGCAAATAAATATAACAATATCGAGTGCAGTCATCAATAAAAGTTATAAAATACTTTTTTCCACCTCGAGATGGTGTCGACTTCATATCACAAATGTCAGTATGAATTAATTCTAAAGGATTTGAATTTCTTTCAACAGACTTATAAGGATGTTTTACAAACTTAGATTCAACACATATTTGGCATTTTGATTTATTACACTCGAATTTACGCAATACTTCTAAATTAATTAACTTCCACAAGGTTTTGTAATTGACATGTCCTAAATGAATATGCCATAAATCGTTTGACTCCAATAAATAAGAAGAAGCTGAAATTTTATTCATACTATCAACAACCATTACATTTAGTTTGTAAAGGCCCTCTGTGAGGTAGCCCTTTCCAACATAAATTTCATTCTTGTTTATAAAAACTTTGTCAGAAACAAATACACATTTGAATCCATTCTTAACAAGTAACGAAGTAAAAACTAAATTCTTCCTAATAGCAGGAACATGAAGAACGTTGTTGAGCGTTAACACCTTGCCGGAAGTCATCTTCAAGGAATATCTTCCCATAACCTTCAATCTTGGTTGTTGCAGTATTTCCCATGGAAAGCTCTACTTCGGGACCAGCAATAGAGTAAGTCGCAAATGCTTCTTTGACAACACAAACATGTCGAGTGGCTCCAGAGTCAATCCACCACTCCTTCGGATTTCCAACTAGGTTGCATTCCGAAAACATTGTACATAGATCATCAATGTCATCATTCTTCTCCACTATGTTGGCCTTTCCCTTCTTCTTATCCTTTTTCGGAGACGACAATCAAGGGCTTAGTGACCAGTTTTTCCACAATTGTAGCAACTGCCCTTAAATTTCTTTTCGTTCTGCTCCTTAGTTTGTCCAGAAGACTTCTTCCTCTTCTTATTTTTTGGAGCAGTCTCCACAACGATATTAGCTCCCATGATCGTTGAATTTCCACGTGACTTCTTCCCGGCTGTTTTGTTGTTTTCCTCAATCTTGAGACGAATCACAAGATCTTCCAACTTTATTTCTTTGCGCTTGTGCTTAAGATAGTTCTTGAAATCTCTCCAAGAAGGAGGTAATTTTTCAATCATTGCAGCCACTTGAAATACTTCATTAACGACCATACCTTTAACAATAAGGTCGTGAAAAATAAGTTGAAGCTCCTGAAGGGGTTCCAACAGTTTTGCGGTCTATCATTTTATAGTCTAGAAATATGGCAGCCACAAACTTCTTCAAGCATGCATCTTCAGTCTTGTACTTCAAGTGCGTCCCATAATTCTTTCGAAGTATTCATAGCACTGTAGACATTATACAAGTCATCCTCCAAAGCACTTAGGATATAGCCTTTGCAAAGAAAATCTGCTTGTTTTCACGCCTCAACAATCATAAACTTTTCATTGTCCGGCATGTTGGTGGCAGGCACTGGAGTCTTCATTAGTGAACTTCTGCATACCAAGTGTGTTAAGCCAGAAAAATACCCTTTGTTGCCATCCTTTGAAGTTGACTCCAGAAAATTTTCCCGGTTTCTCGGCCGGTGGAATAACATTTCAGCTTGACGAGGCTATCGTCGTTGCCGCAACAGTCGCAGAAGAATTTTTGTTATCAATTGTCATTTCTCACTGTCAACAACAGAAGAGTTAAATTAATGACAAAAAACAAAACAATAAACAATATTCTAATTAACGATAAACAGTACTTTTAATAAATAAAAACCGAAGTTTTTATATACCGTTTCACAGAAAAGGATGAAGTTTTTATGTTCTTCAAATCGTTTTTGAATTTCTATACTCCGATGAAGTTTTTATATCTTCAAATCAGAATAGAAAAATTCAGAAGGACACATGTTTTAATCTCCACAAACAGAATACAGATTAAAAATGTAATTTCCTTAAGATTGCTAGAAAATTTGTATAATGAACAGCGAACCACTAATCCAGGAAAGGAAATGGACCGAACCGGCTCGCGAGTTATTCCAATTGAATTTTCGTTAATTAATTAAATTAGTTAATTAAATAACTGAAAGGAATTTTGTCCAAAAAGATTAATCAATCAATCTTTGGCCAAAGCCGAAGCCGAGCCGAGTGAGCGACGACGACGACGATGACAGCGCGAGGCTTGCCTTCTTCCTAACTCTTTAAAAGCCGGAAGAAGAGCAATTGTATATATGCCCATCAAAAGTCTATTCTTCCTCCAATATGGGACAATGTCTCTTTGCCAATGAAGGAAACCAAAATATTTCATTTTTCCTCCATTTCTCATTCGCCCTTTTTAAGCTAAACCAAGCTTAAAAAGCCCAACACTTCAATAGGTCTTATGCGCGCAGTACGAATTCGAATTAGCCGGGGCTTCGACTTATTATGGGGGGAAATAAAAAACTGTCCAGATACTCACCCATCCTGCTTGTTATGGGTTGTTGACTAACGTTGGTGTGACATTGTGAAAACTATGTTTTTGGTCGGTGGTCGGTGATTTTGAATTTCTGGAGGATGGGCCATCTGCCTGTAGATGTGATTGTGTTTTACGGTATTAGAGTTGAAATACACACTCCCATTACACCTCCAGTTGTCCAATTACAATCTCTGTCTTCTACCTGCTGTTTTGACATATGCCGATCACTATTTACATAATATTTCACATTGCGACTGATATATGCACCGCACCTTAATTGACTCTTATGGTGTCCTTTTATTCTACCTCCCTTTTCGTGCATGTGCATCTAAATTAAAACATGTTAAACAATAAATTAAATGTCGCAATTCCCTCTCAAATCCCATTTGTGGGATTGCATTGAATTTGTTATTGTTATTGTTGTTGTTGTTATTGTCCAATGTGAGACTTTCATATAATCGAATAGTCTCTGTATGATAAAAAAATATTAACTCTATTGTAAATAAAGAAAGATTTACAATGGACCTCATTTTATTAAAAATATGCAAGCTAAGTGACCTTAATAACTTGTTGCATAAATGGTGACGACCTCATTTTTTAATTATCGTTATCACAGACAAGATTATAATTTCCGAATATAATTACCAAGTGTAGTAAGTAGAAAACAAATCTATTCCTTTTCTGAACCAAACATCAAAAAGGCATTAGCTAACATCTGTCCAAGCTGGACCTCTGCTGGAGTACTAAGATGCACATAATCTGGGCCTACTTTGAGCCCATTAGCATCAACTGTTTTAACATTTCTAAGGTGAATATCCAATTGGGCCTGTCTGACAATTTCCTTATAATGCCCCAGTGTTGTTGCCAATGCCACCTGTTCAACCACAACAAAGCCCAAATCACAGGGAAAGATAAAGACTAAAGCGTCAACTAGCGAGCTAAATACATTTAAAAGAAACTCAAACTCGACTATGCTTTAAGTTATTAGGGGTGTACAAACGAAACCGTACCAACCCGATAATCCGAGTCAAATCGAGAAAAAAACTCGACTATAGTTTGTTTTGATTTGGTTTGGTGTTGGAAAAAGAACCCGATCATAACTGGTTGGTTTGGTTTGGTTTTAACTAAAAAAAGTCAAACCGAAACCAAACCAACCCGACAATGTAGTGTAGTTTATAAATATTTCTTAAGATATTTCATAGTTTTATCTTGTAGCGTATTAGCTCAAGCTTTTGGACTTATAATTTTTGGATGCTCCAATAAGTTTTATAGTCCATAAATGTTAGTTACTCAAATAAGTCGTAAACCAAAATCAAATCAATACTAATGCTAATAAAAGATTGCAACTCATTGTACTATGAATAAAAATAGTGTTGGATATCTATTTTTAGTTTTTTCATGGTTTAGATAAAATGCATAACTTATTTTTCTTTTAGTGTTTAGTTATATAAATAATAGTATTTATTAGTCATACTTGTTTTAGCAACTTAGTAATTTTAAATTATATATTTTTTATTATGGCTTATTAATAATATTTATTTTATGTGATTTTATTATCTTTATTGTTGAATATCTTAGTACAATGTCATGACTCGTCTCATATTTACAACAACAACATACCCAGTATTATCCCACACTGTGGGGTCTGGGGAGGATACTGTGTACGCAGACTTTACCCCTACCTTGTGAGGATAGAGAGGTTGTTTCCAATAGATGCTCGGCTCAGGAACTCATCTCATATTTATGTTATTTTATTGAAAAACACCTTATATAGTTTTGTCTTACTAGAATTAAAGAAATATTTGGAACACAAATTCTATATTTTGTGCAATGAAGATAATGAAAAAAAACCCGAAAAAACCCGAAAATTCGAGAAAACCGAGATTAAAAAACCCGACTTTTATTGATTTAGTTTGGTTTTTAGATTTAATAAACGGACATAATTAGTTTGGTTTGGTAATTGGAAAATCCGAACAACCCGACCTATGTATACCCCTAAGTTATATACAATATATAATAGGATAAAAATTTAATTGAATGCTATTCAAAATGCTATAAGTAATATACTTACTATTCATAAAGAACAAGAAACAAAAATTATATACTTGTTAATTATTAGCTGGCACTTAATGCGTGACAGTCTAATCTTTATTATAGTTGCAAGATATTGTTTGCTTTGATCTAATATATGTCATCGATTTATTTCCTAAAGAGTGACTCATAAGTTAATGATTTTTTATATATGAATAAAATCTTATTCCTATAATCATATATCTGATGTGAACACCATTAATCTCCTTTCTTAATTGGGTCTCTTGTATGTAATTCACAAGTTAGTTAGGATCTTCTTCTTTTCTTTTTTTTGTGTGTACTTTCTATATCTCTTGTTCTAATTCCCAAGAATCATCTATGTATTTACCAATTAAATACTACGTGTTATAAATAAAGTTTTATTTAAGGTGAATGCCTATATTTTAGACAGATTTTAGGGATTTTACTTGGTGGCTAAATCACCTTTTAAATAGAGGGGTCCTATGATATTGTAATTTATCTCAAAGCAATAAGAATTCTCTCTCTCTTTCTTTGCAATATTCTTCTTTATTATTTTATTACACGTTATCAGCACGAGACTCTACCGTCTCAAGAAGCTCTTTGAGAAGATTAAGGTATAACTTTTCTCTCTTCCTACTTTTCTCCGCAATACGCTTCTTCTTCTTTTATTGTTTCATAACACTACGAGTATTATTTTTTATTTTTTTGAAGAAAAAAATCCCAAGAATATTCTAAAACAAAAGATTCTACAATCTTGATTAGAATTGATGAGGCTAGCTTTCTAAATTAGATAGTTTGATCCTCATACTTGTCACATAAAATGGAACACTCAAAATAACTGTATACACTAGTAATATAAAGAAAACGTTGAAATTACCTGAATAATAGGGAGGGAAGGTGCATGCAAGTCATTGCGCACATCGGTGAAGAATTTCTGCAATCTTGAATTATACAATTTTGCATCCTCAAGATCCAAAGTATCACTCTCTCCTTGATACCACAAAAGTGCTCGAACTCTCCCACCACCTTGTAACGCAGTCTCAGTTCTATTTAACATCTGATTGTAATAAGAAGATCCTTTAGACCATTGGCTAATATTTGTGGAACCAACAGCACATGGCACTAAACCAATCACACCTATTTTTGGGTCATTTTTCAAGACTGAATTAGCAAATGACATGCCAGGACCAATCCCACAAACTGCATAATAATCAATGTCTTGATGCATTGGCTCCTTTGCTTCTTCCCATAGAAGTTCAGCTGTTAGCCTAAGAATTCTTGGATTGGATTGACATTCAGGTGGAATATACTCATCCCATTTGTTATGCACTACCCCTCCTCTGCCGGACATGTTGCTTTGGCCTGCTAAAATAAATATGTTTTTGTTACCATTTGTTGTATGTGCAATGCTGACACAAAAGGGGTGTGCAGCCAAAAGAATCAAGAAAATATAGGGCAACATCTTTTTCTTGGGGATGTAGTGGCTGAAAGAGAAGCAAAGCAGGCAGGTTGGAATTGAGTATTTAAGTATGACAAAGAGAAATAGGAAGAAAAATTATGTAACTATTACGTAATTAAGGCCAGTGAAGCTGCAGTTGATGTGTCATATGGTTAAAATTTGGAACGATGCGTTAATGATACGGCCAAAACTGTCCTATAATTCTTGAGAAGATAGATTGGTTACCAATTTGGCAATGGATGCATTAATGCAAATGAACAAAAATGATCTCAACTCTTGAGATGACAGCTTGGTTACAAATTACCATTTAAAAAGTACCAAGTGTATAAGCAGTAGCGAGCAAATCTTGGCACCAAAAAGTGATTTATAGTACCTGTCAAGACACAGTTGATTTCATATGCATATGATAGTTTCCAAATAAGTGCAGCTTCATATGATAAGTTAAGGATATGAATATAATAGTTTCAGAGTAAACTATGATTTCATATGGTAATTAAGTTGGCAATACGCTGCATATGATAGTTTTCTAGTAAACTGTGGCCTCACATGATAAGTTGGAAAGGATGCATATGATGTTTCCATAGTAAATTGTGCCAACCCCTCCCCCCCCCCCCCTCCCCCCAAATATCAGTGGCGAAGCCACCCTATGGTTAGCATGGTCAATTGATTACTCTTTATCGAAAAATTATACTGCGTATATAGGTAAAATATTATGTTTTAGAGGTACATAACATATATTGAACACCCTTTGTCGGAACTTTTTTTTTACTTATTTCAAGTTTAAACACCCTTAATAAAAATCTTGGCTTCGCCACTGCCCAACACCCCCATCTCAAGGCGGCTTTAATAAAAATTAAAAAAGGTGAACTGTGGCTTCATTTTGTTAAGTTCGTGAGGATGAATACATATGACCGGCTACAAATAGTGTACAGACTGACGTCTTGAGACGACAAATTAATTATCATCTTAACATATATAGATTACTATACGTAAGGTGAGGAGCAATGCACAATCTCGGTATGAGGTCCCACAGAATATTCAAGTAAAAAAAACTTAGATATATTAAACACCCGTATAATATACTAACTCTGTTTCGGATACATCTTTTGTATTTTAAAATCAAACGCTTAAACCCTCTATATTATGAAATTATACACTCACACCCATGTGAGTTATAAAGATAAATAATTATATTAACACATAATAATTAAAAATACAAATAAACCTCTTACATAATGAAAATCATACACAAATAAAACATCATCCAAGTAAATTTAAGATAATTTTGAAGCAGGAGAATAAATAAACTAAAATAAAAATGAGAAATTTCTGTATAATATTATAATTATATAAAATTACAAATAAGTTACATGTTTAAAGTGCAAGAAAGTTATTACAAATAGTTGGTATATTTTATTAACTAATTTATTTCCATTTCATATCTATGAGTTTCTTGTTTCAAAAAGTACTTATTCTCTTTATTATCAAAGACGTGAAAATACTTTTCAACAAAAATATTTATTCTCTTTTTAAAATTTTGTAGAAATAAATAGGTACAAAATTTTTATATTGTAAAGTTAATTTATTTTTTAATTATTATATTTTAAATACTTTGTTGTGGATATACCTCGTAGAGAAAAACTATAGTGTGAAATATTTTAGAACCTAATTCTACGTTTCGAAGCCTTAAATACCTCATCTTAACCATCCTCGATTTGCGTAGCAGTCCGCGCATGTTTTCGGAAAGCTTTTATGTTAAAAATTGAGAAAATATGAAATTTTTGCCTTAAAATCCATTTGAGTTGACTTTGGTTAATGTCTTGAGTAAACGGACCCACCCGGATTCGTGTTTTGACGGTTCCAGTGGGTCCGTATCGTGATTTAGGATTCGGGCGTATGCACGAAGTCGAATTTGGAAGTCCCTAGCCCGAGATATCGGACTATGTTGAATTTTGAAAGTTAAAGGCTTAATGAATTTGAAATGTTTGACCAATGGTTGACTTTTTGGATATCGGGTCAGTATTTTAGTTTCGGAACCCGGTATAGGTCCAATATCATATTTATGACTTGTCTGTCAAATTTGGTGAGAAACAGAGTTGGTTTGACGTGATTCGGACGTCCGGTTGTGAAAATAGAAGTTTTAAAGTTTTCTTGAAAATTTCATTTGATTTGGTGTTCAATTCAGTGTTCTAGGTGTTATTTTGGCGATTTGATCGCGCAAGCAGGTTCGTATGATATTTTTAGACTTGTGTGCATATTTGGTTCAGAGACGCGAGGGCTCGGGTGAGTTTCAGATAGGCTACAGAGTAAATTTGGACTTAGAACATTGCTGGTGTGTTTCGGGTCTGGTGCAGGCCTCAGACCTCGCAAATGCAGGATTCGCATTTACGACCTCTGATAGGTTCTCATTTGCGAGCAACTCATCACAATTGCAAAGAGTAGCTGGGGCACCACATGTTTGCATTTGTGAACAATTCTTCGCATTTGGGAATTGGGACAGGGGGAGGTAGTGATCGCAAATGCGATCAAATGGTCGCATTTGCGGAGATCATGGTTCGCATTTGCGAATATTTCATCGCATTTGCGATGAAAGCAGAAATGTGAAGAGCTTCGCATTTGGCGATGGATTCGTTGCATTTGTGGGGTTCGCATTTGCGAACCCCAGGTCGCAAATATGACATCTGCAACTGATCAAAATGGGAGTTAGACAGGATTTTTGTTCATTCTCTCAAATTTTCAAACTTAAGAACCCTAGAGGCGATTTTTCAAAGGACTCTTCTTCCCCAAATCATTGGTAAGTGATTCTAAACTAGTTCCTTTCAATCTTTCACTACTTTTCCTAAAAATTCAACCTAAAATCTTGTGTTTTCATGGTGGAAATTGGGGGTTTGGGTAGAATTAAAGATTTTTGTAAAATGGGGATTTAGACCTAAGATTGAGGTCGAATTCCAAAATAAATTACATAATAGGGTTCGGGGGTGAATGGGTAATCGGTTTTTGGTCGAATTTGGGGTTTGGACCAAGCGAGCCCGGGAGTTGACTTTTTCAATAATGACCAAAATTGAATTATTTGCAATCGTGGGTAGTTCTAAGGCTTAATGTGAATCGTTTGGTTGGTAATTTGCTAGATTATATTAGTCTAGAGGCTTGTTTGAAAGGCAAAGCCGTGGTTGAGCTTTGAATTGGTCCTTTGGAGCGCGTTAAGTATCGTGGTTAACCTTGACGTGAGGGATTGGGACTTATTTGTCTATTTGCTACATGTTTAGATGTTGGGTACAACGTATATGTGAGGTGACGAGTACTTATGTGTTGTTGTCGGGTTAAAGCATGTGGGTGGGACTTGTTTCTTGCTATTATTGTCTCCTTTGTTCATGTTATTCATGCTTAGACTAGTTAGATATTAACTGATCGTTCTTATCGTGCTTATGGGATTTTGTGATAATTGAGTATTGATTCCAAGTTGAGATTGGTATTGTGGAACAGTTGTTGAATTAAGGCTTGTACTTGTTGATCCTATCTCCCTGTTATTACTTGCTCATTGTTATGTGGTAAGGGAGAGTGTTAATGCACGAAGGGAGATGTCGTGCCGTATGTGAGTATTAATGCATGAAGGGTGATGTGTGTCATATTGTGAGTGTTAATGCACGAAGGGTGATGTCGTGCCATGTCATGAGAGTTAATGCGTGAAGGGTGATATCGTGCCATTTCTATTGATTTATACCGTGAGCGAGAGTAAAAGCACGAAGGGTGATGCCGTGTAGTATCATTGTTTCATTGTGAGGATGAGAGTAAAAGCGCTAAGGGTGATGTCGTGCAATTTTCTTCATTGTGCCTAATTGTTTTTGCTGGTTAAAGGCTTATTGACTGTTCTGGTTATCATTTCCGATGTATCTCTCGTATTTGGTCCCCTTAGCATGTCCCCCTCCCAATAATACATGTATAGCTTCTACTTGTTATTTTGCAAAAATACTGTTAAGTTGCACAAGTTTATCATATAGGTGTCTCGTCATAGTGTGATGACCCAAAAGGTCATCACTTATTTTTAAAATAAATTCTACATTTCGAGGCCTTAAAAACCTCTTTTAGCTTCACGTCGATTTACGTGCGTAGTCCGGGCTCGTAGCCGGAGAGCTATTATGTGAAAAATCTGTGAAAATATTGTAATTTTGGCTTAAAATGCATTTAAGTTGACTTTGGTCAACATTTTGTGTAAACGGACCCGGACCCGTGATTTGACGGTCCCGGAGGGTCCGTAAAAAAATATGGGACTTGGGCGTATGCCCAGAATCGAATTCCGAGGTCCCAAGTCCGAGATATGAATTTTTAGAAGAAATTGTTTTCTAAAAAATATAAAGGTTTTTGAAAGTGAAATGTTATGTGAAACCTGTGGTATCGGGCCCGTATTATAGTTTTGGAGCCCGATACAGGTTCAATATGATTTATATGTGTTGTTCGGTAAAGTTTGGTAAGAAACAGGATCCATTTGACGTGATTCGTACCTTAAATGCAAATTTGATGTTTAAAGAAGTTTTGTGAAATTTTATTGATTTTTAGGTTTAATTCGTTATTTAAGAGGTTATTTTGGCGATTTGATCGCATGGATAAGCTCATATGGTGTTTTTGAGTTAGTACGTATGTTTGGTTTGGAGCTCCGAGGGCTCGGGTGAGTTTTGGATGTGTTTCGGAAGGTTTTGAACTCATAAAAAGTTGCAGGTTTTCAGTTTCTGGTGTTCTGGCATTTTCTTCTTCGCGTTCGCGGGAGGACCCTCGCGAACGCGATGAGTTATTCATGCAGAAGGAAATTTCCTTCTACGCGAACGCGAGACCAAGGTCGCGAACGTGAAGCTTTGGGGGGTCTTCCCTTCGCGAACGCGGGCCTGGTATCGCAAAGGCTTATGAGCCTGGGCAGGGGTAGGGGTATTATACGTACGCGAACGCGGCCACTAGCCCACGAATGCGAAGGCTCGAGGGGTCAAAGCTCCGCGAACGCGAGCCCTTTATCGCGAACGCGAAGGTCTGTCAGGCCTAACTCATCGCGAACGCGATGAGCCTATCGCGAACGCGTAGACCAAATTCGCCCAGTTATTTTTAAGTTCAAAAACAGAACACATTACGAGAATTCCACCATTTTTCATAAACTTCATGATGTTCTAAACGTCAATACCACACAAGAGGGGGGGGGCTGATTTGTGTGGTACCCAATTTTCGCTCTAGAAGAACCTGGTTCTTCTAGGTATACTAACTACTACTGTTTGCGGAATAACAAGTACATAAAATAAAGAACACAGAGATTTTTACGTGGAAAACACCTGACTCAAAAGGTGGAAAAAACCACGACCTACTACTCAGTAGGATTTTCCCAAACTTCCACTAAAATCACTGAGCCAAAACAGCATTTACAAAACTCTTTGTAAACCTAAGGATTAACTCTAATCCCGTTGTGGCACACAACCTCAACTGTTGCGACAACTTCAAGTTAGCATATAACTTGAACACTCTAAGTACCTAATACAATTGCTTCTATGAAAGCTGAAAGGTACAATTTTAAACCACCTACTACAATTGAACTAGAATAAAAGAAAGACACAATGGAACTGATTCTTCTATCTCGTTCAAGTAGCTTCAGGAGTGCACACTCAAATCTCACATAAATTGCTTGCAAAATCGCCTTGCTCTTTTGCTCTCAATTTAGTTTGACTTCTGCGTATGTCCAATACCTGTAAAAGAGAACAATCACTATCTTTTAATAGGTTAGTAATCAGAGTTTGATTGTGACTCAATTGTTGATCTTCTATCGTAGTTGAGTCCTTGAAGATCTCAAACTCCAACACTATCTTTATCCGGATTGTGTTCTCTTCATATAAGGAGACTTTCTCCCCTGATTCAATATGCAACCTTTTCGATCAAATCAGGAGAAATTGCTGCTTGATCAGTAGGACTTATCTCCTTCACGTGCATCTCACATGTATAGGTTGATCATGACTATGCTTCACAAGATGGACCTGGTCCATGACTGAGTTCATTTGTCATTCTTCAAAACTTCACCTGTTCTTGGGCCAACACTTCATCTTCTCCACACCTCTTGGGCGATTTTTGAAGAGGAACCTCACTATAGCTTCATAGGTATGTAATCCTAAGCTCGTTTTCTTCCATTTTTATCAACACCCACTAGATTTCTAGGCCTAAAATATGAGATTAAGGGTAGAAAATTAGGGATTTGGATAGAGTTAGGGCTTTTTGATTATTTGGGAATTTGGCCTCGTTTTGGGGTCGGATTTCAAAACAAATTATATATTCGGGCTCGTGGGTGAATGGGTGATCGGGTTTTGGTCCGAACCTCGTGTTTTGATCAAGCGGGCCCGGGGTCAATTTTTGGTTTTTGGAAAGAATGATTGGAAATTTATAATTAAGCATTGGAATTGGATTGTTTGGCGTTTATTGATGTTATTAAGCCGATTATGTCTAGATACGGTTGATTTGGAGCCAAATTCGAAAGGGAAAGCGGTGTTTGAGGCTTGAGTTGGCCGTGGAAGTTCGAAGTAAGTGTTTAGTCTCACATTAGCTTGAGGGATTAGGAGTCTTGTCTTATCTACTACATGTTAATTGTAGAGTAGGACGTATAGGCATGGTGACGAGTATCTATACGTCAGTGTCAAGCATGCCCGTGAGTCTTGTATTATAATTGTTATGACTCCGTTGTGGTTTATTGTGCCTCACATGTTACTATCATCATTGTTCCCTTGCCGGGATGTTTGTTTTGATATTATTGTTCCCTTGTCGGATGTTGTTGAAATATTATTGTTCCCTTGCTAGGATGTTGTTATATTGCTCTTGTTCCCTTGCCGGGATTCTTTGTGGTTGTTGTTGATCTGTAACTGGGATCGGGTGGCACGCCTGACACGAGATAAATGAAATGGGACCGGGTGGCACGCCTGCCACGTGATAAATGAAATGGGAGCGGGTGGCACGCCTGCCACGAGATATATGAAATGGGAGCGGGTGGCACGCCTGCAACGAGATATATGAAATGGGATCGGGTTGCACGCCTGCAATGAGATACGTGAAATGGGAGCGGGTTGCACGCCTGCAACAAGATGAGAAATGAAAGTGAATTCTGTCTTTGTTTTCCTTATCCTTGTTAGTAGTTGGATTTTGGTTCCTTTATAATTCTCTTGATATTCTGTTTTACCTGCTACTCCCCGAAGCATGCTTTCCCCCTCCCATCTTTACTTGTTTATTTCTGTTTTACTTTTTGCTGTATATTATATAACTGTACAGGTTTATTTGGTAGTCTGGTCCTAGCTTCGTCACTACTTCGCCGAGGTTAGGCTAGGCACTTACCAGCACATGGGGTCGGTTGTGCTGATACTACACTCTGCACTCTTTTGTGCAGATCCCAGTGCTGTAGACTTTGGATCGTAGATTGAGTGGTTACCTTCAGGCCACGCGGAGATCCAAGGTAGACCTGCAGGCATCCGCATGCCCTGGCGTCTCCTCTATCACTTATTTCCTGTTTCATCTCTTTGATTCTGAGACAGTATATCTTTTATTTTCGGACTTTGTATTTAGCACTCTTAGATCGTCTGTGACACTGTGACACCAGGTTTTGGGTGATTAAGGCTTAAGTAGTTGTAATAGATACAGATTTCAGAGATTGTTTTGTTTTCTTCCGCTTAATTTAAATTTCCGTTGTTTATACGTTATCGCTTATGTTTGTTAAAAGAAATATTGGATAATGAAGTAATTAGTCTTAAAGGATTGGCTTGCGTAGCTCACATTAGTAGGCGCCATCACGACTCCTGAGGGTGGAAAATTCGGGTCGTGATACATAGCCTCGTCACTACTTCGTCGAGGTTAGGCTCGACACTTACGAGTACATGAGGTCGGTTGTACTCATACTACACTCTGCACTTCTTGTGTAGATTTTTGTACGGGCTCTAGCTGTCCGTGAGTTGTAGAAGTTTGGATCTTCTTATTCGGAGACTCGAGGTAGATCTGCTGGTGTCCGCATACCTTGAGGTCTCCTTCTATTTTTCTTATTTCACTGTTTCTTTTCTTTCAAAACAGTTGTATTCCTTTCAGACTTTATTTGTAGTAAAATCTAGAAGCTCGTGAGTTATGACTCCAGATCCGAATTGTAGTAGATATCGGGCATTTATATTATTCCGCACTCAACTTTAATTCTTTTTTGCTTAATTGTCTTTATTTATTGAAATTAAATGAAAGTGGACCTAAAGATTTTCTAACTCGGCTTGCCTAGCGAGTAAAACGTTAGGCGTCATTACGCTCCCAAATGTGGAAGTTCCAGGTCGTGACATATAGGATTTTTGTAATACAAGGGATGTAAGTGCTTGATTCGAAGATACACGGAGTATATCAGATTATATTATAAGAGTGTTTAGTGTAATTAAATGAAGTTGATATTAGTTAAGGCCTAGGGAGCTGACATTTTTCCAATGTAGGCAGAAGAATAGGAGCCGAAGTGAACAGCACAGATCATATGATTATCAAAGGAGCTTTCTTTACACCCGTGAAGCGCAAAAGTTGGTTTTTTTGTTTGGTTTTTAGTGATTACTTCAAAATGCTGTTGACTTTTTGAGGGGATATCATATTATTATAGAATATCTTATGCTCTTGAACAATGAAAAAGAAAATCCATTCATAGGCATAGTTGAGTATTCTATATAAGGTTGGTTCCATCGGTTTTTGGTTTTGTTTGATCCAATTTTCTATTTATGGATATAAGAACTCATCAATAAACTGAAATGTATCCCCTTTCATTTTATATATTATATTCTTTTATTTTATTTGTCTTCATTTTAAAGATTTCGGCTTTGACTTGGGCATCGGCCTCGGCCTTATAATTCTACTTTAATAGTAGGAATTTTTACCTTCTATAGCAAAGATTGATATCTTATTTTTTTTTTCCTGGATCCACTAGGCATTGTGCCTAGGGCTGATTTTCATTAATGTAAAATAAAGTATAACAAAAGTGGAGGGGGACCTGAACCTTACCTCCACAACAAATATGAAAGTGCATTTGGTTATCCACATATGGTAGCCAAATGACACTTGATCACTGTGACAAGTTAGACCTATGAAGGTAAACCAATTGTCTATCCAACAGTGATAGGCAATTGATTCTACAAAATACAATTGAAGTAAGCCTAGGTCAACTATACAAAAAAACATAAATGATCCTAAAATTACTAATCTAAAGAGTTGGAAGTTAGATTTCCATAGACAACAAATTCTACATTTAATGTACATGTAGAAGTGCCCTAACAAGAATGGTACATAACCAATACAATTGGTATTAACTATCTTCCACTTTGCTTTGGCATAAGCCAAGTGGAAGATAGGTGACAAAACGAGTGCAAGGAAGGCTGCACAAGATTGCTGCTGTCTGATGAAGCTGACAGAAAAGAGTGAGCAGATAGGAGGACCAAGTCTTGCACCAGTTATCCAGGTAAGAGGTTTGAACTGGATGTCTTGAAATGAGTAAGCCACATAAATGGTAATGTGTTGTGCCTGCAAATGTCTCCTGAATTGCAGCTGATTCTAGAAAGTTGTCTGAACCTGCATGATTAGGCTCAATTGGAGTTGACAATGGATGCATTGCCTATGACAAAGCTGCTGGCTGAGAGTGACTATCCAGTGGGAGTTTTGATTTACTTGGTGCACCCTCAGCAGAATGAGCATCTGGGATGCTAATACTACTGTCTGAGGGTGTAACAAGTCATCAAAACTGCTCCATGTCCCTGCAAAAAGAGCAAACAAGTCAGTAAAAAGGGGGCTCAATCTCCAGGTTCTTGTGGCTTCTGGAGATGAGTCTGGGGAAAGGGGAGCAATTGTGATCCCTATTCTATACATAGAAATTGAGTGCAGGTTCTTGTGTTGATTGCACTCAATTGTATAGAGGCTCATGTTGATGGAAGAGTGGTGACTGCATGTATGGAGAAAACTGTAGCCCTGATGAAAACTGGTTGGATGGTGCAGGGCTGTGAGTTGAGGGTGGAGTTTGGATGGAAGAGATGAACTGGTATTGGTGGCTTCAGCTGGTAAGGGAGCTCCTACAGGTTTTTCAATTTCTGCAGTAGAAAGTACTGATTTCTGTACATCTTGCTGCAACTGTTTAGTTGGCTTTCTGTAGGGTTGAAGGGTGTGTGTGAGTTGGTTGGATTTTTTGATTTGGGAAAAGGATTCAGGTGAGGATAAGGTGTTGCAGCAGCATATAGCATCAGACTGGGGATGTCCTGCATAATCTGCAGGTTCTGCAGGTTTGAAAACTAATTTCTGCCAGTTTTGTTGCATCTGATTGGTACTGTTTCTGTGGGGGGATATTGGTATGATAGTTGGTATGGTTCTGTGGATTGAGGGTGGGATTGAGGGCAGTAGAGTGAGCATCTGCAGACTATAGGAACTGGATGGTTTCCTACAGCTTTTGTGATTTCTGCAGAAACAGAGTTCTGCAGTTTTGATGCTTCTGTGGATTGGTGGTTTTATGAGGTTGTGTGAGTGGTTTGTTGTGTGCTTTAGACCTGAAACCTCTCCCCCTATAAACTGCAGTATTCCTTTGTTGTATTTTCAAGAGGATGAACCAATAGGTTAATACCACACCCTGAAGCAACAATAAAGAAACATGCAGTGCATAGGGATCAAGAACCTGCAAAAGAACAAATAAAGTTAGTAAAAAACTCCTGGTGATGGTTGTGCTGATCTGATTGTTGGTGGCTTCTGGAGTCCCTTTTCTCTCTTGATCATTATCTATCATAGGCAGAAGGAGGATCAAAGGAGGAGATGGGGAGGAAAAGAGATCCTGGTGGTCTGTTTATGCCTGAAGGCAGGGGTGTCCTGTTAGTCCAGGTATATCTGACCTCTGATGTGTGTTGGGAGTTGCATTTGGTTGTGGTAATGAGTTAGGGAGGTGAGTTTATGGCTGAGCTTTGAGAGTGAGTCTGCTGGGCAATTAGCTTCCCTGATGGCATGAGAGAAAATGATATCTTCACAATGATTGCACAGCTCCTTGATTTTCTGAATGTGCATACATAGGGACCAAGGAGGATCAGATTGCCTAGACAGCCAGAGAATAAGGAGTTTGGAATCAGCTTCAAGATGGATTTTTGAGAATCCATTTTCAATACACCATTTGATACCAAGGTAAGCTGCCTCTGTTTCTTCCTGATTATTGGTACCATCACCTAGTGGACTTGCCATTGCATGGATGAATTGGCCCTTATGGTCTCTTATGATGATACCTGCTCCTATTTTCCCAGGGTTCCCAAGTGCACTACCATCTGAATTCACTTTAACATAACCAGGTATTGGTTTAAGCCACACCACTTGCTTTACTTCTGTGTGTTGCTTAAGGCTTTCAACAATTTGGTAGGTAAAGGCCCAGTTGGGTGGCCATTTGACATTGGCATTGGAAGATTTGAGGAGGAGGAGCATATCAGATGTGATGGAAAATATGGTTCTTGTGACTGCTGAAGTTTTGCCTCCATATTTTACAGCACATCTGTTCTTCCAAAGATTCCAACAAATAATGATTGGCATGGTATCAAGGAGGAGTTTCTGCACCACATTCTTCCTTGATTGAAGCCACCAGTTCATGAGAGTGGCTCTGAGGGATTGAACTGTGGTTTGAATGCTAGCAACTGCATTGAAATGTTTCCAAATGATTCTTGCAAAATGACCAGAACTGAATATGTGCTCAACAGTTTCAGCTGCAGGTCTAGTACAACAGACACACCTATTGACAGTAGGAGGACCAAATTTTGCCACTCTATCATCAGTAGGTAATTTGTTCCTTAGGGCTCTCCAAAGGCAGAAAGACCATTTGAATGGGATCTGCTTTTGCCAGACCATCTTGTTGGTTAAGAGGACCTGCCTTTTTTCTCTGATCACAAACCAGGCACTACCACAGGTAAAATTTCCAGAGCTGGTTGAATTCCAAATTGCCTTATCAGGGATCTGGGGTTGAAATGAATCTGGGTTTGGAGAATGAGGGGTATCATTTGAACTGGAGCTATAAGGTTTAATTTCTGAACATTCCAGTGTCCATCACACCAGAATTCAGAGACTTTAACATTGCCAGGCCTTCCAGTACTAGTCCTGAAACTAGCCAGATGGCCAATACCCAACCAGTTGTCCCACCAGAAACTTGAATTACCTGAATGAAGTCTCCACTGAATGTGCATTTCAGCACCTTTTTTGTTTAGCATCATTTTTCTCTATGTTTGAGATTGACCAGAGTTCCATTTTTT
The DNA here is from genome assembly GCF_001879085.1 of Nicotiana attenuata. NCBI lineage: Eukaryota > Viridiplantae > Streptophyta > Magnoliopsida > Solanales > Solanaceae > Nicotiana > Nicotiana attenuata. The sequence continues at coordinate 161,160 of NW_017670291.1, forward strand.
GGATATGGGATGTGATCTCTTACAGTATTTGGCAAGTAAGAACTCACTCCATAAGGTTTGCTTTGTTCTGAACCACCACCATTGCTTGTATTCCATAGCTTTGCATACATCTTCAGTGGATCTCAGTCCAATACCGCCCTCTTCCTTTGGGAAAGTTAGTTTTTGCCATAAAGCCCAATGATACTTGTTCCTATCCTTCTCCATTCCCCAAAAAAAATTGGCTGCAAGCTTTTCAATTTGTCTGAGTATAGTTTTAGGAGGTGATACTACAGACATGAGATGAATTGGGAGAGATTGCAGTACATGCTTGATCAGGGTCATTCTTTCACCATAGGATAAGAGCCTTCCATGCCAGCCTCTGATCCTGCTGGCTACTTTGGAGATGAGGGAATTAAAGTGGACAATCTTTTTTCTGCCTGTGGTAGAGAGGGCAGCCTAAGTAGGTGATGGGGGATTCCTTCCTAGTGAAACCTATGATTTGCTGAATTCTTTTGTTTGTATAGTGGAACACTGAAGGAGCAGTCATGAAGTGGCTTTTATTTTTGTTAACTTGTTGCCCAGAAATCTGTTTATACTTCTGCAAGATAGCCATGATCTTTAGCAATGAGGTTCTGCATCCTGAAGTGAAGATGATCACATCATCTGCAAAACTCAGATGTGTGATTTGAGGTCCTCTCTTTTCCATATAGAAGCCATTGAAAAACTGGTCATGAGAGAGGTTGTTTAGCATTCTTGAGAGGAGTTATGCTCCTATGATAAACAGAGAAGGGGCCAAAGGATCCCCCTACTTGAGACCTCTGGTGGAGTGAAAGAAGCCACATCTGTTGCCATTAACAATGACAGAGTACCAGTTATTAGACAATGTCCTCCACACCATGCCAATGATTTTTTCACTAAAGCCCAATCTTCTCATCATGATGCAAGTGAATGACCAAGAGACCCTATCATATGCCTTAGCCATGTCCAATTTGATCACAACATTGGCCCCTATATTAGGCTTTTTGATACCCTAAACTATCTCCTGAGCCAACATTATGTTTTCTGAGATGCTTCTGCCTTTTACAAAGCATGTTTGATTGGAACTGATGATTTTAGGTAAAATGAGAGCAATTCTAGAGAACAGGATTTTGGAAATGATTTTGTTGAAGAAATTGCTCAGACTTATAGGTCTAAATTCAGAAAGAGTGTTTGGGAATTCCACTTTAGGAAGAAGCACAAGGCAGGCTTGGGTCATATATTTGGGCATAGTCTGACCACGAAAGAAGGCCAACACCACCTTGTATAGATCATGTTTGATGATATCCCAGCAATGTTGGAAAAATTTCCCATTGAAACCATCTGGGCCAGCAGCACTGGTGGGGCTCATTGAGAAGACAGTGTTTCTGAGTTCCTCCATTGTAGGGTCTTTGTTTAGGTTGTCATTGTCCTCCTCAGTAACCAGTGATGGAATACAAGACAAGAGGTCCTCCCTAATGACTCCTCCAGGATCTGAGAAAATGTTCTGAAAATGATTGCATGCAGCTTCACCAATGGACTCATCACCATATATCCAATCTCCCTCATCATTTTTGATTTTGTGAATATACAGCTTTCTCATTCTACCCCTGATTAGACTGTGAAAGTATTTGGAATTTGCATCACCATCCTTGAACCATTGAAGTTGTGTTTTCTGCTTCAAAACAGCTTCCTCCACTTTCAAGTGTTTGATATACTGGGCTGTGAGCTCATGTGCTTTTATTCTATCTGCTTCCAAGTTGGATTGGGCCCAAGTTTCCTCTGCCTTTCTGACCTTTTCTTCATATTCTTTTGCTTTGAGAAAAATGTCCCCATACTGTTGCCTAGACCATTTAGACAGAGCAGAACACAAGGCTTTAAGTTTCTGATGGAATACCCACATAGGATTGCCACTGACTTGAATGTTCCAGACCTCTTGAACCAGGGAAAGAAAGGAATCATTTTCAGTCCAGCAGTTTAAGAACTTAAAGTATTTGATGGAGTTATCAGTTCTGACATTCAGCTTCATAAGAAGGGGAGAGTGATCAGAGCCTGCAGATGCCAGATGGGTGATGGTTGTTGCAGGATTGGATGCAAGCCAGTTATCATTGACTAAACCTCTGTCAAGTCTTTTCCAAACAATTGAACAAGGGCCTCTACCATTAGACCATGTGCACCTAGGTCCATAGTAGCCTAAATCAATGAGTCCACAGTCTTCAATCATGCTAATGAATTCCAAACTTTTGTTGATCTGATATGGAATGCCCCAATCTTCTCCTCAATGGATGTTATGACATTAAAGTCCCCAATGACACACCAAGGGGTTGAGGTTGTCAGGGCTTTAGTTCTCAGAGTATCCTAAAGAGGTCTCCTTAGAGCAATTTTGCATTTGGCATAGACAATAGTGAGATGGAAAGGATCTGCAGCTTCAACATGTCTGAGCTTCACTGTGAGCTGCTGTTCATCATGGTCAATGACAGTACCATCAAATTCCTGGTCCCAGAAGACCCATATTTTATTATTGACATTTGAGGCTGAGTGTTGCATGGACATTTGGATTTTATAGTGGTTGATGTGGGAAGTATCCAGGAAAGGTTCTAGGACAGCTATGAAAGAAATTTTGTGGATTTGTTTTAGAGTTCTTAGTCTCTCTATGGCACTAGAGGTTCTAATACCTCTAACATTCCATGTAAGTGTACTAATCATTAAAACAAGGATGGTTTTTTGGAACTGGATGGTGCAAGGGTATTCCCAGCTGCTTTGCTTTTGGTGATTCTTGGTGAGGGTTAAAGGTTCTGGGAGAGAGGCCTTGGGTATCAATGACATCAGAGTGTTGGTAGGCACCATTAACTGCATCAACAAGCAAGTCATAGTGCTGCTCATCATCCTCAGGGACATCAGAGTGTTGGTAGGCACCATTAACTGCATCAGAAGGTTCATTGATGCTGATCCTTTTGTTCTGTTTTCTCATAGCCTGCCTTTTCTTTTGGCTACGCTTGTTTTTGGATTTTGGTGTCTGAAGGGTGAAGTCTGCTGCAATTTGAGCCTTTCCTTTAGCCAAACTTCTCAAATTAGCATCCTGATGCTGAAAGAGTTCATTATCTGAGCTTGAACTTTCACAGGTGGCATGATCATGGATCTGTGGATCAGTGGAGTTGGTATTTGCAGGGACTGTGACAGATTGAACTGTGGTGGCAGGAGCTGTGAAGTCTTCCCTATGGTCACTCAAATGTGCAGTAGCAGACTTATGCAAAAAATGAGGAATCCCCTCCCCATTTGGAACCCCTTCCTGCCTAGATTTAGGTCTCTCCAGACAAATCTCCTTACCTCCTTCAACCAAAGCAACAGCAGAAACAGATAAAGATTGGGGAGCAGGGGGGATGGGCTGATTCTGGACACCAGAATCTTCACTCCTCTCCAGTTGAGCTGGAGGATTGACAGAAGTCATACCTGATTTATTTGTTGTCTGATTCTGTTGCCCTGAATTAGGTTTTGGCTGGTAGACTTGTTGTTGTTTTTTGGTGTTCTGAGAATTGCCTTTGAAATTTTTTCTTCTCTGAGTTTGCCAATTATCATTTGGGTGCTCATTGGTCTGTCTTGGTGTTCTGCATCTTTTTGGTGTTGCAGTACTTGTTGGTTTTCCTTTGGTTCCTGTACCTGACTATTATTTGTTGGTCCTTGAATACCTTTGGATATGCTTGCAACTTCTTTGGCTGGGCCTTTCTGATTACCTGCTTTGATTTCTTCCTCCTCCTTCTTCTTTTTTTTTTTTGCATCCATCAGTCTGACTTCACAAGTGAATTATGAATGACCAATGTGTCTGCAATAAGTGCAATAAGCAGGTACATTGTCATACTGGACCTCTAGCCATTCTCCATCACCATTCTCATCTTGTTCTTCATCATAGCTAAGCCAAACATGATGGGGCCTTTGTTTTGTGAGGTCAATCCGAATTTTGACCTTGGCTACACTGCCTCTTGTCTTCTGAAATGATGCTAGATCAAGATACAGGGCTTTGCCAATAGGGGATAACAGGGGGGTGAGGATCTCCATATAATACAAGTGCCAGGGGAGTTCAGAAATAACCACCCATGTAGGTACAATAGGTGAGTCCTCATTGGGTTTGAATGCAGGAGTCCAAGCTTCCAATTTCATCATTTGGACCTGGATATACATCTGTTGTTTGGTCCATACTTTAGAATGATCATATTCATTGTCCAAATCTATGTAGACTGTCCTTGCATTAAGGTGTGCAATCTTGACACCTCCTCTTAGCTCTGTTTGGGCAATGAAGCTCTTCCTAATAACTTCCATTCTAGGCATTGTGTTGGAGAATTTGCCCACTAAGGTGAATTTGCATCTGTCTGCAAATCTAACCATATAATCCTCCTTTTTGAAAACAACTGTAGGCTGGCCTTGCTTGGTGGTGATTTTTGGAGGGGTAAAGGATATTGGCTGGATTTCAGACTCATGTCTGGCCCTGAGTCTGTTGACAAAAGAATGAGTGACTGTAGGGGGTGGAGGTGGTGTGTTGACTACAGGTTTGTTTTTGGTGGAGTTATTGTTTGGATCAGTAGGAGTGTTGGTATCAGATGGGGCCTGTTTGTTAGGTTGAACAGGTAGTGCAGCATTTTTGAGAGGGGGTGTGTGTGCTTTTTTGGGGTTGTTTGGTCTGTCAAAGTTGGATGATATCTTGATTGGAGATTTGTTATTTGGGTTTGGAGTTGGGTTAGGTTGGGTGTGAGCTTGTTGAGTTGGTGGAACTGCATCATTGGCAGGCAGTTGCCCTTTTGAAAGGTGCTCAATTATGGGCACAGCCTGAGCATCAATTGCAGGAACTGCAGGGGATCCAGAGTGGGGATGGGGAGGAATTGGATTTTGTAGAGAAGGGGTGGGCCCAACCTCTTGAGCAGCAGGCACCTTATTACATTGGCTTTGGTTAACTTGCTTTACCACAGCTCCTTGCCTAGTCAACTAAGCAATAACTGGAGGATTCAAAAAACCAGGGGGACTGATTTCTTCGGTGGATTGACTGGAAACATGGTAGATATTTTCCTTAAGCACAAGAGAATGATCTCCAATAAAAGTTGTAGTTGGCATTAGGCTTGAAGGGGGATTGAAACTTGGTCGAACACTTGTGAATGAATAGTGCGCGGGAACACCAAATTTAAAATTCGAAGAGATTGGATCACTTACAATTATGTTTGAAGGGCTTGAAACAATCTCCTGAGGTGCAAAAGACAGTTGGCATTGGTTTTGGTCCAATTGGTTCATCGGAGCACCATGTACGGCCAACTCACTCTCACCTGAGTTCAGCATTTGGTCGTGATGGTCGATTGCATTGGTGAAATGACTTGGAACTTTGTAGACATGATCCTTGGGAGCCATTGAAGGTATTCCAGTGCTTAAATTGCTCCCAATTAGGCCAGAAGTTGGAGTGACATTTCGTCGACCACTTTCAGAAAAACAGAGAAGTGGGATACCTTTTTGGATATTCGACACAATTGGCTCATGTAATATTTGGTTTGATGGCTCCTGCATGATCTCTTGAGGTAAGGGAGTAGATTGGCATTGGTTTTGAGCCATTTGGTTCACCGGAACCCCATGGCCGGCCAGCTGGTTTGGCTCAGAATTCTTCGTCAGAAGATCAGTACGCTCAATTCCTTGGATGGAAAGAGCTGAAACTTGGCAGATATGTTCTATAGGTGTAGTTGAAGAGTTTCCAATAGCTGGTTTGCTCCTTGCCCAGAAATGAGGTTGGAATTTTGTCGAACAGTTTGGACTTGCACAGTGCCTGGGAGCTTAGAAATCAAATTCGACTGAATTTGTTGATACCCAGGTGAATTGGATGTGCAATCACATTCTCCTGATCGATAGGAACATTTTGGTATCTTTGGTTTTCCAATTGGACCCCTGGAACAATCTGCATGTTCAGTTGTTGCTCGCCGGAAAACTTCAGTTGGTCGTTGATGGAGACTCCGACGGTGGAATTGCCTGAAAATTGGTGGGGAGGTGTGTCTTGATGTGGGGAACAATCTCCACGGTTCAGAATTGGAAGATGAAGGCTAGAATTTGCTTGGGAAATTTTTGAAACTCCCTGGCGATTTTCTTTAACAGTGGTCCCTTCAGAATTTTGAAGATCTGTTCTTGCTGGGGAATTATTTAGGGATGAGGTTTGTTGGAGGTGGTGCGCAATTGAATTCCGCATCGATTGGTTGTGGTCCGGTGGTTTTCCACCGGTGGACGGCGGCGCTGCGGCCATATCGCCACTGGCGCGGTACTGTAGCTCTGAATCGCCTTGTACGGAGAGGATTTGTGGAACTAAATGGATTTGGTGGGTGAATGTGAGATTTGCAAATGGCTTTATTTTAAATAAATACCCTTTAAAAACGGAAAAGGGCCAAAACTGCCCCTAAACTATTCGCTTAAGTTTAAAAATACCCTCCGTCCACCTATTTTGTAAAAATTACCCTCACCGTTAAAAATCTGGCCTATTCATGCCCCTAACGTCAACTTTTCGGCCCACTCATACCCTAAAAACTAACAGCCCTATTTTGATTAAGAAAAAAATTTATTATTTATTATGTGTTAATTTCTTATTTGCTTAAATTAAAACCTCACCCCATATCCACTTATTAACCTACTCCGCCTTAGATTTTCACCCTTCAACACCCACGGATCTCCCTCTTCATCTCAGATTTTTCGGCCTTAATTTAATTTTTAAATTAACATGAGTGAAATCAGGTACTCTTTGAAATTAATTCTTCATTGTAATATTTTATGGTTTAATAAGTTATTTTTCTGAGTAATGATCATTGAGCATTTGCAATATTTTTTGTTGTATATTTCCTGACAAATCTGCATCCAATTTTGATTATACCAATGACTTATTTGGTCTCTGCTCGGACCTCGACCTTTTTTTTCTTCATTGGCTCACCATAGTCTGAACATCTGACCATGTCCATAAATTAAGCCATTATACGAGGATGCTCTTCAAGTTATATCAACACCGTCAATTTTAAAAAAAAAGAGACAGTTAAATCAAGAGAAATATTTGAGATCATATGCCTGAGAATATGAGAGAATACGATTTATTGGTGAATGTGACTGTAATAAACACTTGATTGAGCTTATTGTATGAAGCAGTAAAGTGTAGTAAGAAAAATTGATGATGAATGATATTTCTGTGATGAAAAAAATAGGAGTATTGATGTGTACATTTAATATACAAAGAAATAGGAAGAGAAAGGTGATTAACTATACGAGAGAGTTTTGTTTGCTTAGGAAAAAATGGGTGTATGAGAGTTCTAGTTGGGAATTAATTAAGTTTTTTTTTTTTGCCTAACAGGGTCTTTGAAAATTGTATGACGTAAAGTATTGGTGACAAAAAATTTTGGTTGTCTGAAAATAAAACTTTAATGATGTTTGTAGTGATTATTCAAATAGAGTGCAAGGTCAAAAAAAGGATGAGAAGAACAAGAAAAATATGAACGCACACACGCTAGAGGGGGGGAGGGTGGAGGGGGTGGGGGGAGAGATTATTTCAGATAGAGGGTATTATTGTACAAACTCTAATAGTCTAGGGGCAGTTTTGACCTTTTTTCCGTTATGACACGTGGAAATTAATTAAATTTTTTTTATCTAACATGACCATTAGTCGTAAGGGCATTCTTGAGCCGAAAAGATAACGACGAGGGCAATTTTTTCAAAATAGGTGGACGGAGGGCATTATTGTACCAACTCCAATAGTCTAGGGATAGTTTTGACCCTTTTCCGTTTAAAAAATTATATTCCATAGCTAACTTTTGATTTTTATAGTCAAATATCTATTTATGGTCACATCCTACCCTTAAAGCCATAAAATACACTATGTATTATTTTTCTCCCTCATTCTTTCAGATTTTTCCACCCTCTCTCTCTCTCTCTCTCAACGCCAGTCTTTCTCCATGAATACAACCACGATTCTCCACTGATTCATCTTCATTGTCTCGCAATATTTTCATTGTCAGTGGGTTGGGGCTTTGAATCAATGTCGAAATCAAGCCCTAGAGAATAATGGAGGTTCGAAATCTGCTATTGAAAGGTAAATTGAGGGAAATTTTTGAGGGGTTGTATATTTGAAATATGAATTGGTGGGATTTGCAAATGAAATTATAGTGAAATTTTAGGGGAATTTTTTTCGTTTTTGAGCCAAATTTTGAGAGTTCGAGTCAGAATCGCAGCCCTCTCGACGAGACGACATTAGGATTTATTCTTGAACAAAGACGACGGAGTTTGGAGCTGAGCAACTTGAAGAGTCTCTTACCTTTTTGTTTTAATGTATTTCAATGTATCTCGCTGTATTCTATGTATTTCATTGTATTCATTGCCTTTTTTTTCTAATTGTATTTCAATGTATCTTGCTGTAGTCCGTGTATTTCATTGTATTCACTCTCTCGCTATATTCCATGAATGTATTCAGATGTTTTTTTTTAATTAATATAATTTATGTATTCAGATGTATATATGTATTCATATGTATCTGCAGTATGCATTCATATGTTTTGGCACTATAGATGACCTGCTATACTTCACGTATTCAATGTATTTTTATGTATTTAACTGTATTCAATGTAATTGTATAATTTCAATATATAAATCTATTTGTAAAGATACCACTAGAAAATATTTTAGTATCACTAAAAAAAAGAAAGGATGGATTGTCTGAAGATTGCTCTGTTTTTGGGGTGTTTTTCGATTGAGAATCTTTTTTATAACTAGAAATACAAATTTTGTGTGTTAGAATTGAGTTTGTTGAGTTATATTAGGAGTCTATTGTGTTAATTTATTTACTTTCCGTTTAAAAATAGCTTAATAGACCATGATTTACGCTATTTACGTTACTGTATTCACAAATACATATCGTGAATACAGTCTAATACAATAATTGCCTAGTTGTACTCCCCCGTTTCACGCCGAGTTTTGCTACTGTATTCATGAATACAGTAGCTTAAATACATCGAATACACTCTAAAAAAATTGAAAACATAGCTATAGGAAGTAATATAGTAAAGGTTAGCTACAACTAGTTAATAACCACTAAACAATAGTGGTTTGTGAAAATTTCTCTTAATAGTATGGCTATGGGTGGAAAGCTAACTCAAACCCATTTGACTCGTTTAACCCGCCTAAGTTTTAATAAGTTTGAACTAGAAGGATTTTGAAAATGGGCTACTTTGAACTAGCTTGGGCTGGCCCATAAAAAATCATCAGACCGAATGGACCCATAATATAGACCCATAATGATGCCCAATCTTGACCCATATAAATGTTCAATCTTAGAGTTCTACCTTGACCCGTGTTCTGAAAAATATTTTCTAATTTCTTCATGAATTTATTTTTTTTCAATTGGAGGAAAATATTTTTCAACCTTCCTCATTTCCATTAACCCCCACCCCCATCCGAACCTCAATCCCCACTCTCACCCACCCACCACTCAACCCCACCCCTACCCCCGACCCCCATCCTAAATATATAAAATTATTATTTAGAGTACTTTCTTTGCATGATGTAGAAAAAGTACTTTTCTTTCATTTCAACAAGATGAATATTTCTTTTCATGGCGTAGAAAAAGTATTTTCTTTCATTTCAATAAACTGGGTACTTTCTTTACATGATGTCGAATAACTTATTTAACTAAATGTTGACAAAAAATAATTACCAAATATGAACAAAAAATATTAAAACAAGGAAGAAACACATTATCACAACAACAAAAATAACAAATAAAATTTACATCAATAAAATAAAGGACGAATGCTGAGCTAGTTTTTAGGTATCATACTAAAATAAAATAAAATAAAGTACTCATTTTATTGAAACGAAAGAAAATATTTTTTTTGCAACATGAAAAAAGTATTCTTTTTGTTGAAACAAAAGAAAATACTTTTTCTACAATATGAAAAGAAAGTACTCATTTTGTAAAAAAAGAAAGTACTCTTTTGTTGAAACAAAATAAAATACTTTTCTACAACATGAAAAGAAAGTACTTATTTTGTGAGAAAGAAAATACTTTTTCTACATCATGAAAAGAAAGAACTCTTTTTGTTGAAATTAACAATAGAAAATATATTTTTTACAACATGAAAAAACAAATACTCATTTTGTGAAAAAAAATACTTTTTCTACATCATGAATAAAATATTTATTTTATTTAAATGAATTAAAATACTTTTTCTACATCATAAAAAGAAAATATTTATTTTGTTGAAAAGAAAAAGAAAATAATCTATTTACAACAAAAAAGAAAATACTTTTTCTGCAACTGGAAAAGAAAGTACTCATTTTATGAAAAAAAATTCTAAATCATGAAAAGAAAGTACTTTTTATTGAAATGAAAGAAAATACTTTTTATATGTCATAAAAAGGAAAAATTTATTTTGTTAAAATAAAATAAAAAATACTCCATCTACAACATTAAAAGAAAGTACTATAAATAATATTTATACTTAGGCTGGGGTGGGTGGGAAGTGGGTTGGGGTGGGTGGAAGTTCTAATTTTACTACTTTTTTATTATTCTGATATTTGTTAGTATTATAAGATGAAGAACTATCAAATAAAATTTTAAATTCAAATTGAAGAAAGAAATCATTTGGCATGAAGTGATATTTATGCCAAAATATAAAATAATTTTTATATATGTTTGTTTAAAGGTTGAGAATATTGCAAAGATTTGGGTCAATTTGGACGGGTTGAGTTACAACCCATTGTTTAGCCGATCTTTACCCAGTTCATCTTAACCCAAATAAACTTGGACAGGGTTGGATAATGACTCATTTAATGAGGGAATTTTCACCTCCTATAGCAAAGGTTAACACCTTATTTATTTTAAATAAATACCATTTAAAAAAAATTATATTCTATAGATACCTTTTAAGGTTTATTGCAAAATATTTAATTTTGGTTACCTCCTAGTCCTAAGCCCTAAATACGCTAATCAGTTACACTATTTTCTTTCTCTCTCTACTTTGATACATTCCATTCTCTTCCCCCATCCCATTAAAATTCCGATCTCCTCCTCCTTCCACCGGATTTGTGCAAAGTATGAAAGATTCAAAAGGTAACCAAACTTTATTAGTGATATTATGTAGGGGTTGTTTTGATCCTTGTAATTCAGACTCTGCCATTCTCTTTCCATAATCCGTGGGTGAATATTGTGAGCAGTGATTCAACCAATTAGAGGAGCAGAGCAGGTTCACTCTCTGCTTCAGCCGATTTGTGCTTTGTCTTCTTCTATTTGGGAATTTAGAGTTCTTTTCGACAGAATCAAATCAACTTCATCAATCCAGAGCAATTCCATGTCGCCTTTCTTTTTCTTTTTCTTTCTTTTTGCTTTGTCTTTTTCTATTTAGGAATTTAGAGTTCTTTTCGACTGAATCAAATCAGCTTCATCACTCCAGAGCAATTCCACGTGACATCCACGCTACAACTTTATCTTTCGCGATGAAGAAGAACATTTCTTTTAATATATTTCAATGTAATTCAACGTATTACGCTGTTTTTTCATGTATTTCATTGTATTCATTATTTTTTTTTTCATTGTAATTCAATGTATCTCGTTGTATTTCATATATTTTATTGTATTCTCTGTCTTTTTTTTTTCATTGTATTTCAATGTATCCCGCTGTATTCTATGTATTTCATCGTATTCACTGTCTCGCTATATGCCATGAATGTATTCATAAGTTTTTTTTTTAATTAATATAATTTATGTATTCAGATGTATTATATAATTTCTCTGAAAATTGCTATATTTTTGGGGTATTTTTCGGTTGAGAATCTTTTTTATAACTGAAAATACAAAATTTGTGTGTTATAATTGAGTTCGTTGAGTTATATTAGGAGTCTATTATGTTAATTGATTCACTTTCCGTTTTAAAAACAGCACAATACAGTCGAATACAATAATATGTCCAGCTGTAATCCCATGTTTCACTCCATGGATACAGTCGAATACACTCGAATACAACAACTGATTAGCTGGACTTCCCTGATTCACGCCTATTTTTACTACTGTATTCATGAATACAATAGCTTAAATACATCTATACAACTTATAACCACATAAAAGGTATCTATAATCCGTAATATAACAAATGATATCTATAGATGGCTAATTACTACAAAAGATAGTGCTTTATGAAAATTTCTCTTTAATGAGTCATCCCATTTTGACCAGCCCAAACAGCCCATTTTTCACCCCTATGGGGCCCAATTAAACTTGAAATTTTGAGCCCTTGTACATAATGTTTCCTTTATTTCATTTTATTGACAAACTTTTCTTTTTAGTACGTTCTAAGAAAAAATAATTAACACTATTGTATATATAAGAATAATGGAACTTTAATATTCATATTTTTCTCTTAGCAACATGATTTTATCGCCATAGAAATGGCATGACCTCTTTAAGCGATAAATTTTTACACAATTAAGCATCTACTGCAGTTTCTTTCTACAAAAAACATAAGTAAGCAATATTTAAAAAAAAATATTCAAATACATAGTATCAATAGGTATTTTAAAAAAGCAGGCAACTAAATATATATATATTCTTAGCAGCAAGCTATTAATATGGACCTAGAATCACATTTTAATAAAATCCAAAGCATTCAATTCCTAAAAAATTTCCAAAGCGGTTGCGATTCTTCTCCTTAGGCGAATACACTTCCTAAATTAGCGTCGAACAATAACGAAGAGATTAATGCGTTTTTTGTTGCTACGTTCATATATGAGATTAATGGCTCTATTTCATTCTGAAAACATATCGTACATTTATTTTCGAAATTTTTTATGTATCTTACTTGTTGCAAATTAACACGATCACGCAAGTTTTTGTAAAGCAATATCGAATTAAATGGTATAATTTTATATATTATTGGTATAAAATTTTATTTTATGTTAAGATAAATATTTACACGGTATAATGATGGTGTAAATAGTTTATAAATTACAATGGTATTTTTATTATATTAATATACAGAGTATACTAAATCCTTCAGTCATTATATGTATATATTGTGTTGTAATATAATAATAGTTGATGATTAAATATATACATGAAATAAGTAAATACATGGTATTATAATAGTGTGTATGTGTATATATATATAGAGAGAGAGAGTATAATATACGTATAATATATGATATATTTTATTTATACTATTCATATAAATATATTTTTTTGGTTAAACTGTAAAACTTTTATTTAACCAAGTGAAAATATTTACATCCACCAGCTCTTTGGACTCTAGAGTCGGGTCTTACAAAAATAGCCTATTTTTCCTCCTTAGTTCCACAACTGGAACTTAACATTTACTAACATGGATATCTATCTAATACATCTCTCCATTTACATTTGCTAACACCTCTAATATGCAATTGTAATACAATTTCTCTAACTCTTTCCTTACTTTCTCTGCTAGTTTGTTGAAACCTTCGTATGTTCCTTTCCATCCATGTGTGGTATACTGTTGCAGCAAAGGCATTTTCTAGTATCTGCCACTTTGTACTCCTGCTTCTTGTTTTTGTTGTCATCCAGTTGACCTCTTCCTGCCATCTTCCTATCTGTCTATCAACTTCAAACAGGTTTAAAATCTGTTTTGATATGAATTTTGAGTATGAACAATCAAAGAATAGGTGATCATGAGTTTCTTCTTCATTTGTCATGCACAAAGCACATTCTGCAGATACTTGGATTCCCCATCTGATCAATCTGTCTGCAGTTGTTAATCTCTGATGTATTGCCATCCACAATATGAACTGATGCCTAGGAAGCATACCTTGTGCCATGTATAATGTCTTCCAATTAACCTTTGGGTATTGTGGAATGAATGAATGGTAAGCTTTTCTGATGGTATATTTCCCATGTACAATGTACTGTTTTAGTTCTTGAACTCCAGTGGCTAGCCATTTTCTGGCTTCAAATATTTTCCTTACCACCCAGCTAGCTTGCTTGGGGGTTTCCATGTTGTCAATCTCCTTCTTCTTTATATAGTGGATATGTATCCACTTAACCCATAATTTGTCCTTCTTTTGTGTAATTGCCCATATCAACTTTCCTAATGCTGCTCTATTCCACATGTAGAAGTTTACAATGTTCAGTCCTCCTGTTGTTCTTGGTCTGCAGATTATGTCCCATGCTATAGGAGCTTTTCTTCCTTCATTGCTTCCATGCCATAGGAAATTCCTGCATAGCCCTGTTACCAGATCATGAACTTTTTTTGGAATCAAGAAGACTTGTGCCCAGTATGTTTGCATTTCGAATAGCACACTTTTGATTAGTTGGACCCTCCCTGCATAAGATAGAAACCTTGCTGTCCAGCACCTGATCCTTGCTGCAATCCTATCCACCAAAGGCATGCATTGACTAATGTTAAGTTTCTTTGAGGATAATGGAACTCCTAGGTACTTGAATGGTATTTCACCACTTGTGAACTGCAGCTTCTCTAGTATCTCTTGCTTGTGCTGACTAGACATTCGTGCCACATAAAAAGAACTCTTCTCCATATTTGCCTGTAATCCTGAAGCTGTGGAGAACTTTTCAAATTGCTTCATCATAAGTTCAATAGACACCTTGTCAGCTCTACAGCACATTAACAGGTCATCTGCAAAACAGATGTGGACTATTCCCAATCTTGCACATTTGGGGTGGTAATTAAAAAGGATTTGTTTTCAGTTGCTTCAAAGCTCTATTCAGGTACTCCATCACCAAGACAAAGAGATAGGGTGACATTGGATCACCTTGTCTTAATCCTTTTTTTGCTTGAAATCTTGATGTTAATCCTCCATTGATTCATATAAATATTCAAAGCACTAATATATATATATATATATATATATATATATATATATATATATAGAGAGAGAGAGAGAGAGAGAGAGAGAGAGAGAGAGAGAGAGAGAGAGAGAGTGTTTTGAATGCTAAATCAAGCAACTAAAATTTAGAATTAGAAAATAGGAGGAGCGAGAATGTAAGAAGATAAATAAGGATAAAACTGATCCATTAATTTATGTTACTCATTAGTTGTTCACTTGATCTTTACCATATGCTAATACTGTAAAAGAATATGTTATATATGGAATAAACAAGAATTAATATTAATTTCTTAAATACTTTTTGAAAGATGCTCCGTAGTGCATTTTTCTCATTCTTTTGTGTAAATGAACCCATCTTCAGTTACCTCTAAAGTGTAAACTTTCCATTGTAATTAAACGGAAAAATGCATAAGTACCCCCCTGACCTATACCCGGATTCCCAACTACACACTTTTTCTTTGCGGGAATTCTATTACCCCCTAAACTTATTTTAAATGGGATTATTTGCACCCTTAACGCTGACGTGGCAGAGTGTGTATTTCACTCTCCCAAAGGAGAGTGAGAAGCAAGAAAAAATGATTTTCAGATTATTTTTTATTCTTTTTTATCATTTTTTTTCCTTTTCCTTTTTCTTTGTCTTTTTTCTTTTACTCTCTTTTTTTCGTTTCTTCTCTAATTTCTTCCATTTTTTTCCACACAAATTAAACTCTCAAAAAGATCTATTCATAAGCAAAGCAAAATATGCTCAGATTTGGGGGAAAAAATTCATCATCGGAAAACCTTCCCACGCCAGAAAAAATGATGTATTGAAATTTTAACTGGAAAAAATTTTCTCAGCTTATATTTATTTTTATTTTTTTTGCTCTTCCTCCCACACATACTTTCAAGAAAAATTTATATATATATATAAAACATAACACACTTAGATCGGGATAAAAATCTATCGCCGGAAAAAAAAATTCGCCGGAAGAAATGGTGTTTGTGAAATTCCGACGACCACCATTTTATGCCGCCGGTGACCGAAACAAAAAAAAAGAGAATGAAATAACCAAAAAAATGAGATTAAAAAGAAATAACAAAAAAGGATAAGAAAAAGAAGAAAGAATAAAAAAAAGTACTAAAAATACATGTGGGGGCGCGTGTAGCTCACCACTTGCCTAGTTGTCAGCGTTAAGGGTGCAAATAATTATATTTAAAATAATTTTAGGGGGGTAATAGGATTCCCGCAAAGAAAAAGGGTGTAGTTGGAACTCCGGGTATAGGTCAGGGGGGTACTTATGCATTTTTTGCCACTTCCTCTTCACTGGACGCGTCAATAAGCCCAGCTTTCCCTTGGTCCAGTCTCTTCTTAATCACGTAGTCCACGTAAAAAATTGCACGAGGCGCCTTATTTGGTCTCCCCAATTTAACCTATACTCATTTTTTTAAAAAGTTTTAACTTGTACCCACTAAACAAGTTCAGCCCCTTTCTCCTCCTCCTCCTCCTCCTCCTCCTCCTTCTTCTTCTTCTTCTTCTTCTTCTTCTTCTTCTTCTTCTTCTTCTTCTTCTTCTTCTTCTTCTTCTTCTTCTTCTGCTGCTGCTGCTGCTGCTGCTGCTGTTGGTGCTGCTATGAAACTTCAGTTCATGTGGATGATTGCCAATAAGTATTGTTACACCTCGTAAGTTTAACAACCTTGATACCGTTATATATACTCCCTCTGTTCCAATTTATGTGAACATGTTTGACCGGGCACGGAGTTTAAGAAAAAATGAAGACCTTTTGAATTTGTGGTCCTAAATAACTCAAAAATGGGTCCACAGTATTTGTGTGGTTATAAAAGCTTCTCACTAAGGGTAGAATTGGGAATTTAAGCTAAATTGTTTCCAAATTTAGAAAGGGGTCATTCTTTTTGGAACAGACCAAAAAGGAAATAGGTTCACATAAACTGGAACAGAGGGAGTATTTAATATGGTATTTTGAGTGGAATATTTTTGTAAAATAATTTAAAAAATATAATTTTATATAGTTATTAATATTACTACTTTCGTATATGTTTTAAATTATACACATAATATGAGAAAAGTTTATGAGATTTTCTTTATTCTAAAGATATGATTTTTTTTTTTCACAAGAAAAGAAGGATATTTTTTTTTTTTTACTATTTTAAGAATTAAGTGTACAAAAATTTGTACTCCTTATATGAGATTAGGAAAATT
>NW_017670291.1:178476-284263 GCF_001879085.1 Nicotiana attenuata
ACGTCATTTGACGTGTTTCGGACTTAAAAATGGAAAATTTGTGTTTTATGAAAAGTTGGAAAAAATCATGTGATTTGTGGCTTGATTCTATGTATATGACGTTATTTTGGGCGATTTGATCGCACGAGTAAGTCCGTAGGATGTTTTTGAGGTTGTGTGCATATTTGGTTTGGAGCCCCGAGGGCTCGGGTGAGTTTTAAATAGGCCACGAGTTGTATTTTGAACTTTGGAAAAAAATGTTGCAGGTCAGATCTGGTATCTTCGCATTTGCGAAGAATTTCTCGCAAATGCGAGCTCGCAAATGCGAGTCCAGGACCGCAAATGCAAGAAAGGGAGCACCTGCACAGGGTCGCAAATGCGAACAAACAGTCCGCAAATGCGATGAGGAGCCTTCGCAAATGCGATAAAAGAGCTCGCAAATGCGAAAGTCCCAGCCATCGTCAGTGTTCGCAAATGCGAACCAAATCTCGCATTTCCCAAGTTAGCAGGTCGGGGTTCGCAATAGTTCGCAATTCCCATACCTGCAACCTGCATTTTTCATACTTAGACGAATTTTCACCTCCTTTCTTCATTCTTTCAACTCAAACACTCCATAGGCGATTTTCCAAGAAAACTTTCTTCCTCAAATCATTGTAAGTCAATTTTTACTTAATCCTTTCAATCATTTACATCATTTATCATGTTTTCATCTTAAAATCAAGGATTTTCATGGGTGAAAATGAGAATTTTGGGTAGAACTTAGGTTTTCTTAAAATTGGGGATTTGGACCTCAATTTGAGGTCCGATTTCAAAACTAATCATAGATATGAACTCGTGGGGGAATGGGTAACCGGGTTTTGGTTCGAACCTCGAGTTTTGACCACGTGGGCCCGGGGGCGTTTTGGGAATTTTTGAGTAAAATTTTGGAAAATTCATTTTCATGCATTCAAATTGATTCGATTAGCATTTGTTGATACATTCAAGTAATTTGTGACTAGATTCGAGCGGTTTGGTGGTGAATTCGAAGGGTAAAGCTATACTAGAGGCTTGAGTTGAGTTTGGAGCATTTGAGTTGAGTTTGGAGCATTTGAGGTAAGTGTTTGGTCTAACTTTGGCTTGAGGGAATAGGAGTAGAGTCTTATTTGCTAATTGCTATTTGTCGAGTACGGTGTATCGGCATGGTGACGAGTATCTATACACTGGTGTCGAGCATGACCGTGAGTCCTAAATTGCTAAGTTATCGAATTCTTAATTGTTGTTTATGAGGACTTGGTTGGAAATCTTTAACACTGAGCCAGTAATTGTTGAGACTGAGTATTGATTTAATTGTGTTAAGTAGAAATTGAATAAGTTTGGTTATAGCTGGATCTCCCTTGCTGGGATAGTTTATTATATTATTTTGTTCCCTTGCCGGGATAGTTTATTATATTATCTTGTTCCCTTGTCGGGATAGTTTATTATAATATCTTTCTCCCTTGACGGGATTATATTGTGTGTTGTGTTGAAAGAAATGGGATCGAGTGGTACGCCTACCATGTGATATTATGAAATGGGATCGAGTGGTACGCCTACCACGTGATATTATGAAATGGGATCGAGTGGTACGCCTACCACGTGATATTATGAAATGGGATCGAGTGGTACGCCTACCACGTGATATTATGAAATGGGATCGAGTGGTACGCCTACCACGTGATATTATGAAATGGGATCGAGTGGTACGCCTACCACGTGATATGAGGAAATGGGATCGAGTGGTACGCCTACCACGTGAGGAAATTGAAACAAGTGAAAGTGGTTTGTTTTCCCTTATTCTGTGTTAGAAGAAATCAGATGTAGTTCTTCTTTTGTTATTCCTGATATTCTGATTTATCTGCTACCCCATAAGCATGTTTCCCCCTCTCAGCTCTAATTGTTTACTTTCTGCTATTATTTCGTTGTACTTGTATATATATCTGCACAAGCATTGTTTGGTATTCTGGTCTAGCCTCGTCACTACTTCGCCGAGGTTAGGCCAGGCACTTACCAGCACATGGAGTCGGTTGTGCTGATGCTACACTCTGTGCATCTTTTTGCACAGATCCAGGTGTTGGAACAGCATATGAGTAGCAGTAGCATTTAGGGAGCGAGCTTTCGGTCCAGGGACATTCGAGGTAGCCTTGCTGACGTCCGCAGGCCCGGAGTCCCTTTCTGTTTTATTCAGTTTGTTATCATTTGTACCGAAACAGATAGTTTTATGTTTAATTCACACCTTGTATTTAGTATTCTCTAGACATTCGTGAGTATTGTGACACCAGTCTTGGGTAGAGGATTTTGTTAAACTTCCGCATTTCTTTCAGTTAATTATATTTGAGACTTCCGGTTTATCATGTTATGCTTTGTTTTCATTAAATGGACGATAATTGCTAAAAGAAGTAAATTAAGTTGGCTTGCTTAGCTACTATTAGTAGGCCCCATCACGACTCCCGAGGGTGGGATCCGGGTCGTGACAAACATCTTCTGCTGAAGTTTTTGAAAAAGCTTATCCAGGACAAAAAAACTTCATCTATTTCGTGCTGAAGTTTTTACAAATGAACTAAATAACTTCAGCATCTTATGTAGGACAAAAAAACTTTAGCGTATTTCCTTTGCTACTTCAGGCCTGTCTACTAGAATGCTGAAGTTTTGCGTGATTGTCTTTGCTACTTCAGCCCCGTATGCTGAAGTTACGCGAAAAAGTGGTACGCTTGAAATTTTTTTGCAAAGCGGGCACAAGTTAGTGACCCCAAAAGCGGGTGTAGATGCAAATCCCCCATAGTCCAATGCTTCTTGGAGGCCCAATTCCTTATACTTTACAACAGCTGCCACATCCAGGGCGGATGTCTCCTTTTAGCTATGGGTTCAACTAAACCTATTACTTTTAACATGGAGTAGAGATTTATGAGATTTTTACCTTCCTATATAATATTTGAAACTTTATTATCCTCCCTTCTCAAGTTTCAATTTAATTACATAGGCATATATAATTTACCAATTATATATATTTTAGTAATTAAATGAGTATTCCTTTATATTAGGAATTGAATAAGGAATCAATTATTTCTCATCTTT
Source organism: Nicotiana attenuata (assembly GCF_001879085.1). Lineage (NCBI taxonomy): Eukaryota > Viridiplantae > Streptophyta > Magnoliopsida > Solanales > Solanaceae > Nicotiana > Nicotiana attenuata. The sequence goes on from NW_017670291.1 coordinate 181,546, forward strand.
ATTCTCTCTCTCTCTCTCTCTATCTCTCTCTCTCTCTATCTCTCTCTCTCTCTCTCTCTCTCTCTCTCTCTATCTCCCAGTCTCTCATTCTCTGTTCTTTCCCAATTTTATTCCTCTGATCTTTTCTATTTTTTATCCTTTCATGTTATGCGTTGTATATATTTTTAATGAAATTCATCAATGGATTTCAATTGTTTTACTATAGAGTTTTAACTTAGATAATCAAGGAAATGGTGTTGCTAATTGGAGGTGATTTGACGAGAGTATATGTCTCAGAAAAAGGGTAATGTGATTAAACTGATGATACTTCTGTAGTATTGCGGCATTTTCTTGTTGGATCAACTGGTGGTATTCGGGTTTGCTTGGTGGCACAGGAAATTTTAAAGTATCTATCGTGGAGTGATGGGGTATTTAAGGTGTGGTATGCGTTCGGACGACAAAAATTGGGATCAGGTATGATGATTCGTGTGCTATATGGAGTTGGAGACTGGGAGTTCTCATGTACAAGCTATGTCGTGGTTGTGGATCGTGTGTATTCGGCACCATTTAGCGGCAATCGGGATTTGGAGGCTCGAGTGGATCTTTATTTGCTGGTATGTTAGATTTTGGATGTGATGTTGAAATTCAGACTGGTTGTCTTAGTGTTAGGTGATGCTGAACTATTGCGCTGCGGGCTATGCCGGAAATGCCACGGGTTGAGTGGCGAGGTGCATTGGATTATTTTCTTGCAGAATGGTTTATATTTCAAAGACCCAGCGGACGGCTGAGAAGGATTGCTTTTCTTAATTGGGCCTTCGTGATGGATGTCAGTGCATAGGTTCCTACCATTGGTTCCGTTCCGGTGTTAAGGGACTTTTCGGATGCGTTTCTTGTGGCCGGGCATGTCGCCGGGCGAGGTTGTGGATTTCGATATTGATTTGGTGCCGGGCACCGTATCGTACGGCTGGGAAGGACTTGATCTCCTACTTGAAAGGATCTCGGGCGAACTCTTTTATTGAAGGCGCGAGATAATCGAGCTTGATAACATTCAAGACTCTATTGAGCTTCCAATCTCTTTTCATCAAGAGCTTCCAACTCTGCTAATCGTAGTCGAGCATTTTCTTCATCAGTGATCCCTTCTTGAATAGCCAGTCGTAACGAAGGTATTTGATGCTCAAGTGGCATGACGACTTCGACTCCATAAACGAGTGAATAAGGAGTCGCCTGTGTTGGCGTGCGGTGAGTCGTCCTATATGCCCATAGAACTTCTTCCATACGGTCATTCCAATCTCGTTTGGATTTGGAGACGACTTTCTTTAACAAGTTGCATAAAGTCTTGTTGAATGCCTCAGCTAGACCATTGGCGGCAGCATTGTACATCGAAGAGTTACGTTGCTTGAAGCCAAAGAGATCACAAATCTTGTTCATTAACCTATTATCGAATGGCTTTCCATTATTCGTTATTATGTAACAAGGAATGCCAAAGCGATAAATAATGTTTACTCGGATGAAACTTGCAACATTTTCCTTCTTTACTTCCTTAAGAGCAACAGCTTCAGCCCATTTTGAGAAGTAGTCAGTTGCAGCCAAGATGTATAGGTGCCCACCAGAGGACTTGGGTAGTGGTCCAACAACATCCAATCCCCAAGCGTCAAATGGCCAGGATGCAACAGCCGGGTGCAACACTTCAGGAGGTTGATGAATAAAATTCGCATGGAATTGACAAGCCTTGCATCTTCGAGCGTAATCCAATCAATCTTTTACCATCGTTGGCCAATAATATCCCATCCTTTTTATATGGAAGTGAAGCTTTGGTCCAGACTGGTGTGACCCACATACCCCAGAATGTGCCTTTTGCGAAGCTTGGAGAGCTTCTTCTTCTCCTAGGCATCGCAAGAGTACTCCCTCGAACGACCTTCTGTATAGAGTATCTTTGTAGTAAAGGAAGCGAGGTGCACGTCGACGGATTTCAGTCTTTCTCCTCGGATTTTCTGGAAGTATCCCATAGCATAAGTAGTCGATAATGGGTTGTCGCCATTCTTCTTTCTCAACTTCATAAACAACAACAAGATGCTTGAGTTCGTTTTCTTCACCTTCAGCCTCATTTGGCGGCGGTACTACCCATTTTTGGCAGGCGGTAACTTGAGCTTGGTCAGGCAGGGCTAATGATGAAGCTAGAGCAGCTAAAGCATCAGCCTTCTTATTTTCTTTCCTTGGCACATGCTGAATAGTCACATCACCGAGCCACCCCATCAACTTTTTAGCGTAATCATGATATGGGCGTAGTTCAGGCTTCTTAACCTCGTAACTACCCAAAAGCTGATTGACCACTAACTGGGAGTCACCAAAGACTTGCAATTGCAATTGCTTCATATCAACGGCTATTTCAAGCCCAAGTATTAATTCTTGATACTCAGCAACATTGTTGGAATAGAGTTGTGTCAAGGTGAAGGAGTAAGGCAAGACTTCACCTTGGGGAGTGACAAATACTACGCCAGCCCCGGCTCCCCCACGATGCGCAGCACCATCAAACTACATCTTCCACGGAGGTTGAATTTCAACGACCATTGCGTCCTCATCAGGTAGTTCATCAGTTAGCTCCCAGTCATCAGGTATCGGATGATCTGCCAAGAAGTCTGCCAATGTTTGTCCCTTTACAGCCTTTTGAGGGATGTACAAAATCTCGAATTGTTGAAATTGGAGGTACCATCTCGCTAGTCGATCACTAAGAACAAGTTTTGACATCACGAACTTGATGGGATTTGCTTTAGAAACAAGATGGACAACATGAGCTTGAAAGTAGTGCTTCAACTTTTGAATTGAGAAGACTAGCGCCAAACACAACTTCTCAATTGGCGAATAATTCAACTCGTTTGGTGTTATCATCCTGCTCAAGTAGTAAAGAGAGTTTTCTTTCCCCTCACTATTTTCTTGGACCAACAGTGCTCCAACAGACCTTTCCTGCGCCGCAATGTATAGTATCAATGGCTTTCCAGGTATAGGAGCTGCTAAAACTGGAGGCTTCATCAAGTAGGTTTTGATACTTTCGAAAGCATTGCTACAAGATTGGTCCCGCTTGAAAGGAATGCCTTTCTTCATGAGGCGACTAAATGGTTGACACCTCCCAGCCAGGTTTGATATGAATCTTCTAAGGTATGCTAGCTTTCCTTGCAGACTTTTCAATTCACGGATATCTCAAGGCTCAGGCATTTTTAAAATGGCATCCACTTTGGCTTGATCAATTTCGATCCCTCGATGTCGGATAATGAAACCAAGGAACTTTCCAGAAGTAACTCCAAAGGCACATTTCAATGGATTCATCCTAAGTTGGTACCTCCTGAGCAATTCAAATACCATCCTCAAGTCTTTCATGTGGTCGCCCTTCTCTCTTGATTTCACCACCAAGTCGTCAACATAGCATTCGACATTCTTGTGGAGAAGATCGTCGAAAATATTCTGCAAAGCCCTTTGGTAAGTAGCACCAGCGTTCATCAAGACAAAATGCAATACCTTGTAGCAATAAATACCCTTTGGGGTACGGAATGCAGTAAGCTCTTCATCTTTTGGTGCCATGCGTATTTGGTTATAGCCCGATGAACCGTCCATGAAAGATATGCCTCGTAACCAATAGTAGCATCGATCATCGGCTCTGGAATAGGAAGCGGAAATTCATCTTTCGGACATGCATTGTTGAGATCTCTAAAGTCAAGGCACACTCGAATCTGGCCATTCTTCTTTCTTACAGGGACAATACTTGAAACCCATGTTGGGTATTTAACTTCGCGAATAAAGCTGGCTTCGATGAGTTTGTTAACTTCGGTTTCAATCAAGGGAACCAAGTCTGGCCTAAAACGCCTTTGAGCTTGTTTAACAGGGCGAGCACCATTTTTGACTGCAAGGTGATGGACTGCTACTTTTGGGTCCAAGCCAGGCATTTCTTTGTAACTCCAAGCAAAGACATCCCTGAACTCTTTGAGTAACTCAATATAAGTGCTCTCTTAATCAGCTTCTAGTAAAGCACTTAGGTAGGTGGGTCTTGGTTCTTCATCGGTGCCAAGGTTAACTTCTTTTAAGGCATCAACTGTCGTCTTCACTCCTTCTTCAAGATTAGGTGGAGCATCTTTCGCATCTTCATCTTCTTGAGGGTCCCCATCATTGAAGGATATGTGATAACAAGGCGAATCATCCTCCGATTCCGCATTATCTTCTATTGAAGATGGAATGTCATTCTCGACTTGTACAGTAACATGATATGAAGAACCCACACTTTCTTCATCTTCATCACGTTCCTTAGTATAGACCACAGTATATGGCTTTACCTTCAGTACTTCTTTATATGAAACCACAAGTTTTGTTTGTCGCCTCATTCTAGAAGGAACCAAACTTTGGAAATCCTTAGAGATCTCATGGATTTTGGGTGAAGCGGGTGTTCTTATGCTTTGAAAATTTCTCCGGAACTTGTTCCCCTTCTTTAGTGGACCCAATCTTTCAAACACAGAGGTCCTCACAGGTGATTTTCCAAGTCGATCAAAGACAGAAGGCTTGTTAGAAGCGGCTGATTCATCTTCTACAGTGGTATAATTGTTGCTCGCCCTTCTTATTGAGATGCGCACTAGTGACGGTTGTTTGTATCCCAAACCTTCACGTGGTTGCCTCGTTGCAACTTCTGATGGGAGCTTCCCTAACTTTGACGGCTCATTGGGATTGTATCCAGCTTTTGCAAATAGCTTGTAAGCGTTAGGGTCAAAACCTTCATCTGTTCGCTTTGTAGGGAGTGCCACATTCTGCAAACGATTTTGGGCTACAAACCCTGCAAGCGGCATTGAGGACGACTTTACTGCCTTAATTCGTTTGACCGGAAGAGTTAACTCCTTTAGCATGTTAGCTTGGCGATTAAATGATTCACCTTCATCTTTCTTCCTTTTAGGGACATATTGTAGCGCCGGACTTACTTTCTTGCCATAAGACGTAATATTCCCTCTATAAGATTTATTCGCGTTAGGTTGTACCTCCTTACTAACAGCTTTGGCTTCACCAGTAGTCACCTCTTCTCTTTTAGTCGAGGGCTCTTTATTCTTGCTTTTCATGCCATCATCAGATTTCAGCTCCTTCACAATGCGGTTCTTCAAGTAGAACTTTACATCGGCGAAGTGTGACTCAGCCTCGGTGAATGGCTCATCATCAGCAACTACCGTCTTCTCGACTTCACCCTCGTAGTATTTTAAACATTGATGGTAGGTAGATGGAACTACTTTATTCTCATGTATCCAAGGCCTCCCAAGCAAAACATTGTATGAAGTCTTCGCGTCGATCACATGCAGCCATGCACTTGATTGCATATCTTCAATAGTGATTCCCAGCCTGATCGCGACTATGGCTCTTTGCCCCCATTGGTTGAATCCTTGGATCATCACACGACTTTCTGAGAGTTCGTTCATGGGAATACCAAGTTCTTTCGCAGTGTGGATTAGCAAAATGTTCACTGAGAATCCTCCATCAACCAAAATCTGATTTACCCTTTCATCGCGCATATAGCCAACCAGGTACAATGGGCGGTTATGAGGAGTGTCACCTAGCAAAAGATCGTCATTTGTGAATGTGACCTTTTCCTCACAAGCATTAATTTCTTGAGGAGTGGACTCGATGGGCTTTTCCGAAGATGGTGCCAACGGTAGGTCATCACTCTTTTCTTCCCCTTTGTCAGCATGGCAACAAGAAGCATCAATGCCCTCACGGGAAATCTTCATGCGGAACCAACTTGGTAAAAACTCCTCCAAGGTCACTGGACTTCGTGGCTTTTGAGAATGGTGCATCTCCACTTTTGCTTTCTTCAAATGCCTAACTGGATTCCATCTCCTTGGTCTTTTCACCTTCATTTTCCTTGTTGGTTGTTCTATTGATTCCTTTCGTGGGCTCCTTTTGTGGTGCCTACGACGAGTTACCAATGTCCAACCTTCATCATCATCAGGTTGATTGACTTCAGCTTTGTCGCTCTCCAGTAATTCTTCATCTTTACTTTCTTTAAAACCACATAATTCATCTGGACTGAATGAGCCAAAGGTGATAGAGACTTGGTTTACGCTTGCTTTCTCATCTTCAAGCACGATCTTCTTTTCGCGAGCCAAGTCCATGACTTTGTCCTTGAAGACAAAGCACTTCTCCAGAGGGTGGCTTACAAGTCGGTGATATTTGCAGTAATTTGGGTCATTTGTTTTCCCAATTTAATTTGGCCGTTTCATCTCCGGAAGCTCAATAAGATTTAACTAGAGGAGTTCTTCAAAAATGGCTGGCACATCAGAATCCAGAAATGGGTACTCTTTCTCTTGCATTTCTTTTAGAGTCAACTTTCCACTTGGCTTATCGTGAAAAGAAGTGGATTTCATACTCTGCTTCTTGCTCACCTTCGTCGTGAACTTCATAGGTGACGTGTTGACATTCATAGCTTCTTTGCTTTCAGACTTGGGTACGAACTTTCCCTACTTCCTGGCTTCTTGCTTGTCATTCCCTTTATGAGGTTCGTAGATGGGCAACCTTTCATTTCCAGTGGAGGCCATGCTCAATTCCATGTCATGGGCACGAGTTGCAAGTTCTTCAGACGTGCCAGGCTTGATACCTTGCAAGATGTAGCACGATCCCCAATGCATGCCTTGGATACACATCTCTATGCCTGAAGCTTCACTAAGCCTGTCTTTGCAGTTGAGGCTTGCATTCCTCCACCGATTGATAAAGTTGATAACTGGTTCCCCTTTTTGTAGACGAGTATTTGTAAGTTCTATCATACTCACAGTACGTCTCGTACTATAAAAGCGATTGAGGAACTCTTGCTCTAGTTGATCCCAGCTATCGATAGATCCAGCCTCGAGGTCCGTGTACCAGTCAAAAGCATTTCCTTTTAGCGAGCGGACAAATTGCTTGATGAGGTGATCTCCATAAGTCCCAGCATTATTGCACGTCTCCACGAAGTGCGCAACATGTTGTTTTGGGTTACCTTTACCATCAAACTGTTGAAACTTCGGAGGTTGATAGCCAGCGGGCATCTTCAACAAATCGACCCTTGCAATGTACGGCTTTGCATATGTAAGGGAGTATTTGGCAGCAACTTCATATTTGTTCTTAATGGTTCCTTCAATGAACTCCTTTAATTGATCGATTGGAATCATCCCTTCAGATGAGACAGGGATAGCCTTAGTGGATGCTGCTTGTCTTGGGGGAAGTCACTCTCTAGACCCTCTGGGAGCTTGCCGGGTGCATGGGTGGATTCTTCTTCCATCAAGATTCCCACCCTGTCTGTTAGCTTGTCAATTCTAGCCTCTTGATTTTGCATGTATTTGGTCAAGCCAGCGATTGCTTCCGTCAAGTTTGACAACTGCTCCTCCACAGATGAAGTGTTTGTCACCATGGCTTGCATGATTGTCGTGGACGACGGAGAGTAGCATGGATTTTCACACATATTAATCCTTGATGGGCATATGCTATGTGGTGTAAGTGGGGAGGATCTATCACTTGAAGCATCATCATCTTCCTTCAGAGCAGAGTGCTTGGATCCGGAGAGGTTAAGCAGAGCAAGAGTTTTCTTGATCTTTTCAGCAACATCGCTTCCTCCTTCAGATGCGTTTGTGGAAGATCTTGCTCCTTTTGAGGATGAAGATCCAAAAACAGGGGTTGATGCGGACGGCACTTGGGGTGCTTGTTGTCCTAAAGAGCTTGCTTTTCTCCTCGTAACTGGTTCGAAGCTTCCGAAGGTAACATCGAGGATGTTTTCCACATCAGCGTAGAACCTGGAGTTAGCAGCCTTGGTGGAAGTTGAATTGGAGTTGATTTTCTTAGAAGCCATTTCAATGTTCTTGGACTTTGGTGATTTAAAAGTTGAGATCAGAGGTAGAGATTGTCCCACTGGGCATGCCAGAATTTGTAGACAATAAATTTGCGTCGAGAAAATAAAATCAAGACCAAAAATATCGCAACAATCGTAGTATTTTATTTCGAATATTTGAGTGTTACAATCTATATGAATCCTCTAATTCTACTTTTCCAATATAAATTCAAGGGCCTTTGAGCTTGATTTTGTATTTGAATTTGATTTATCCGTCGCGAACACTTTGATTGTTGCCACGAACTTTATCACGAACAAGTAGCCTTGATCTTGTACGCCTTGTATTTGATTTGACTTCGTTCTTGATCTTGAATACTTGAATCGTTCTTCGTTCTTGAGCTTGAATACTTGATTTGTTTTTCGTTCTTGAACTTGAACTTGATTTCTTGAACGTGAACTTGATTGCTTGAACTTGAACTTGATTGCTTGAAGCTTGAAACTTGTGGAGGAATTTGCAGTGTTTGATCCACGAGCTTTTTTTTTGCTTCTTGTTATAACTTCTGGTGTCTTTTCTGAGTTATGAAGACACCTATTTATAGTTGTGGAAGGGAGGAGTTGTGATAAGAACAAACTCTTTCCGACCAATCAAATTGAAGTGTGACATGGCCGCATTTGATTAGCCAGAACATTTTACTTGCACACGTGGCGCGATTTAATTGGCCTTTCAGTGTGACTGTGCATGCCTTGTCATTTTGACACGTGGCATGGTCCTATTGGCTCTTTCGCTTGACTTGGCGTGCCACGTCATTTGACACGTGGCACCAAATTGGGCCTATAGGAAGATGACATCTTGGGCTTGATGAAGTGGGCTCATCACTTTAGCCCAATTAAATGGGCTAGCCCAATGAATTAAGACTTATTTATTTAATCCATATATAATGTACTTATATAATTAATTCAATTATATTAGCCCATAATATATACTTGGACTAATATATCTTGAATTTAAAATATAGTCTAAATTATTTTATGGATTTAATTTTAATAAAATTTATATGCACAATATGCCCTTTTTCAAGCAAACATCCCCTAATTTACGACACTAATAATGGATTGTATACGAATTGTAAGGAAAACTTATTTAGGGCTGATAATATGCAAAGTATGAACAATTTTAGTAAATAAGTTCAAATCTTGTATAGGAAGAAAAACTCCCTAGATTTATATGTAAAAATCTACTAAAATCTCAACAAATATTAGATTTGAATCTATAATTTTAATATTACAATGAATTCAATGCTAAAAATTTATTTAAAAGCTAAGCCTAATAAATTTAAATTGTGGATCCGAACTTTTATAACTTTGTTGGGTTACTATTCTTTAAGAAATGTTTTAATTCCACATTTCAAATATTGTAATATCTTTTACTCTTCTCGCCCATCTTTTTTTAACTTGATAAAAACTTACAGTTAGTTCATGTAGTTGAAACACAAACCGGAATGTGAAACGAATTTTTTTACCAATTTTTATATACAAAGCCATATAAATAATTTTTACGCCATCAAATTAACTAAAAGCAACAAGATGGAACTGTTTATAGAAACTCTAGATTGATAATCTTAAAAAAAGTTATTAACGTTTTGTGATTGGTATACTGATAGATCAAATTCTTTACGTTGTGTTTTTTTCTTGGGAAACTTACACAAATATTCTAAATAAGTCTCAAGTCTCAACTTACCAACCTCTAGCCATTAGTCCTAGATTTACCAAAACTAGCCAAGCACATATAAAAATTGAAAAACCAAATAAATAAGATTCTTTCTCTCAAAGAATCACATGCAAAAATCTCATCCATATTTTAAAGCGTGATTAGCAACATTAGATGCAAGACGGAAAGAAAATTTCATGGATGATGTAGCAAATAAGGTGATGAAATACAAATAAAATATATACAATATTTCAAAAATCTAAGCAAAAAAGGAACTTTTACAATGAGTATAGTTGAAATTCATTGAAAGCATATAGATAAGTCAATGTACAAAATTTGAGGAAGATTGGAGGTGATTTGGATTGGTTTTGCATAAAAATCGTAATTAAATCGAGTTCAAAAATTCTTCTACGACACATGTATCACGCATGTATCTCACACACAGGTATACGTGGATATACATGTGATACGCAATTGATACAAATATAATACATATGTGATACACAAATGATACACGGTGTGATACACATATCATTTTTTTCATGTTCAGTTATTACTTCGAATTTTCAATTCAAACCACCTCAAAACCTCACCAAATCGTCCCAAAACTGAGATCAAGCTCCTTAAGATGTACCCAATCTATTCTAATAACACCCACTCAAAAGAAAGCAAAAATTTGACTTTTTTTGTTAAAAATAGCTAATTGGCTAATGTTAGTAATATTTGGCTAAGATTAATAATATTTTATGAATTGACCAATTTTTGTAATGAGCTACTTATAAATGGATATAGCTGGTAGTTTCTCTTTTTTCTTTTTTATTTTCCCTCAATTAATTTAACGTGGTACTCTGGGCCAGTTTTACTCATGACCCACCCTAGATCCCTGGACACATAGAAGATCCAAGTGTTATTAGACCATTTCAAATTTTCAGATTGGACCATGTGTACGGCCTGGCCCATAAGACCTTACCAGAAATAATGGAGCTTTAGTCTCTGTTGATTGAATGTTTTATTTGGCATTTACCTGAGATAGAGACTCTTCAAAGCCTGCAGATTGTGAGTAATTGCATTACAAGAACCCATTTGAATTCTCAAGATGATGTAGCAAATCTTTTACCCACCCCCCTTCCCACCAAAATGTATATTAAAAATAAAAAATAAAAACAAGATACATAGTAAAGTTTGGACATAATTTGGTTTAAACTCGAAAAAGAGTTTTTTAGATTGTGTTGAAAAATAATATTTTAAAAGTTAAAATTGTATTTAGACATGCTTTATTTGAAAAAGAAAGTTGAAGTTTGTGAGTGGAAGAAAAATTTTCGCCCAAAAAAACTGCCCTAAACCAATTTTTGGGAACTTGAATTTTTTTTTTCAAAAAGTAATCATATTTCATGAACAACCAATGTTTTTAATTTTTTTTTTTAAAAAATTCAAAATCTATGGCCAAACGTGGGCATAGACTTTTCATCTAAATATACATTCATTTTAAAAGTTTAGGAATTAATACTGAATAAGATACAACGGAACAAAAGATCTCTACAGGCGATACCAATTAGTCATGTAGATCCAATTTTTGTTAGGAGTCTTTGCTCTTATCAAAGGCTTATATGTCTAGAAAATGAAGTGAACTTTTATTGCTTGAGAGACTAATTTAATTTTATAATACTGAAATAAGTTGAGTTTAAATGGAGCGACGACAATGATGATTCATTTAGTTAACTACAACTTATTTGAAATTGAAGCATAACAGTAATTGTTATTGTTGTAATATCTGATTTCATACGAAAGCAGATGTGTTGACCCTCATATTCCACAACCAATTATTTTGACTTTTTATAGGATGGAGCCAATAGCTTTTATTTTTTTTTTTTTGGAAAAGAAAAAATAAAGAAGAGAAACTCTGATCCCCAAGAAATTTCAGAGAAAGAGGATAGAATTTAGAAGGATAGATGACCATAATTCCAATCACGTCCGAGTATAGTTCTGGCAAAAGCAGATAGATGAAATGGCATCTGTCTTCCAGAAGTCTTGTTCCAATCAAACCATATATATTTTGCAGAAATGGGCCCTTTCCATTAATATTATGCAGCCCTAGTAAAAGTTACTACATGTTGTTTTTTTATATTTTTCTAGCTATTATAATTGTTTCTCTTTCCATAGGTTCTCCACTACTTCAAAATTATTGTGTTTATACTTAGCCGAAAATCTATACATGTATTTTTACAAGATAAAGATAAGGTTTGTGTACATACTCTAGCCTCCCTAGATCTACTTGTGGAATTACACTAGTATGTTGTTATTGTTAGTGGGGAGAAATTCAAAAATAGCCAAATTTACAAGCGGTCATTCAAAAATAGTCATAGTTTCAAAAGTAATCGAAATTTAGCCACTTTTCATGTAAAGATAAATCTGAACGAAAACACTGTTCAAAATTCGGAAAAATACTCCAGTATATTATACTGGATTTCCAGTATATTATACTGGAGCTGAGTTCCACTATAACATACTGGCCCAGCATAATATACTGGAACTTTTCGCGTGTTGGAGTTCCAGCATAATATGCTGGAAGTTCATACACAGGTGCACCGGTCTCCAGTATATTATGCTGAAACTTTCCGTGTTGCAGCAAAATAGTGACTATTTTTCAATAACTTTGCAAACGCTGACTATTTTTGAATGACCAGTCCGAAAACTGGATAGCCCGTGCTATTTTTACTTGTTAGTGTTGTTGGGCCCCTTCCATTAATATTATGCAGCCCTAAAATATTCCCTCTAGCCAGAAATTTCAACATGTTATATGATAGTCTCAAATTTTAATTAAGATTTGTTATGTTATTTTTACTTAAACACAAAAGATTTTACTTTATTACTCCATCCTTTTCCTGTGAACTTCAATTTAATATAACCCCAACGTTCAAGCTGGAGAAATCAGAAATTTAGGAAAAAAGAAGCAGCAGCTACTGCAGCAGGATATATGCCAGAAAGGAAACATTAGGTGAAAGTAGGAATTATTTTCAGAAGCTGGACTTATATGCTTTTGACTTATGGCACAATTATTATTCTACAAATGATAGGAACTGAACATAGTAAGATAACCACTTCATTATTATTACTTAAGTACAATAATTATTCTACATATGATAGGAACTATAGTCATACTTCTCAATAATAACATCTCTATATAACAACCATTCACTATAAAACCCAAGTTTTCTTGGAACCGATTTTTATATTATGTTATAATTTATGCTTTCTATAACAACACTTCACTATAGCAGCCAAAAAATATCGGAACAAACGAGGCTATTATAGATAAGTTTGACTGTAAACATAAGATAAACAATTCATGATGTATTTCCTATACAATAACACGCTTTGTCAACACAAAAAAGAACAAAATAAAAGCAAACGCAAGACTTCAATATCAAACAAATGGTCACAGATGAATTTCAGTTCTGCTGAATTGAAATACATGAATCTTGACGAAAGGTTAATCACCTCTTTGAGGGGTTACTAGCTTGTCCGTACTTAAGGAGATTTAACTTTATATATTTAATTTTTAAGCGACCTCATTGTGTAAAAATAGTATGCACTATCACTGAATAAAATTTGGACTTTTTCTTTAAAATTAAAGCTTAAGCATATTAATATCCTCAAATTTCAAGTTCTCATTTTAACTTATTGTAAAGTGTACATGGATCAGTGAACCAAACTACAAGGATTTTCCTGCCACAAGTAAAAGATAATGAAAAGAAAATAATGTGCCAGAAAATAGCACCTCTTTTTATGGAGATATATTCAGTGCTTAGACTTTAGAATATTAATGTTGATGACTAGGTCAAAAGGATGACCACCTAAATAGCTCTACCAAAGAAGAGATGTCTCAATTGGGAACCAACTCTCGCACCACTACCAACTTTCCTGAATAAATGAATAGGATTCCTTCACTCTTGACCACAGGAGGTCTCGACTATGAATTCTGAAAATAAAAAATATTCTTGTACGGAGTGCTTAATGAGTCTTACACAACGCAATTCAAATTAATCGGGTTCTAATACGAGTATTAGATGCGGGCAAACCGAAAAGAAAGAAAAAAAACTCTGTTACTCCTTCACATTGTGTCTCGGTGCAATCCATTTCTTGGCATTGTCTTTTCTTCTTTTGCTTTAAGGGTTGAAAACACTAAAGTCCATTCTCTTCTAACTACCAAAAGCAGTGAACAAAAGGACCAACAAAGACACATCAACCAAAATCAAAAAATATTGTCCCTCCAATTTCTCCATTTCCCACCTTTCACCTTTTTCTGCGTGCATATTTTTTTACATACAGTGAATCTAATTGCATCCAAATCGTCTTTTAATCTTCTATAAGCTCACCTTTTAATATTGCAATACCTTCTTCCTGGCTTTTTTGCCACTGCTTTAGAACTTTGCCCTTTTTTCTTCTTCCTCTTTCGTTTCTCATTTTTATTCTAATTAAGCCTTTTATCCTCAATTTATTTGGGATTGGAATGTAGTAGTAGTAGTTATAATAGTTTGTTTGTTTTCTTCTTAAACAACCTCTCTACCTCCATTAGGGGTAAGGTCTGCGTACACAATTTCACTTGGCCTTGTTGTTGTAAATAGGAACGTTTTCAATATCGACAACAACTTCGTTTATGCTTGTGGTAAATCTTTGCGGCTTGTAGTTCCATAAAGCCAGAGAGAACGATATAACAACGCAAGCACATGCAGTAATTAGTTAGAAGGATATAACTTTTATTTGTGATCTAGTACGAGTTGTTGTTTTTGATAATACAAAGAGATTTAAATGGAAAAAACGAGCATGATACAGATCTTAAAAACTATTTACCACCATAGTACCATAATTCGAGCGAAAATATTTAAAATGTGTTTTACAAACATAACTAAGCATACAAGCTTAACATATTAATAATTTAATTAAATATAGTGGGAGGTGTCGACACATGAAAAATCATAAGCTAGACAATCATTTGGCAGACTCCGCTTCGCCCTGCTGCTCATTCTAACTTCTTTTTCGTTTATTACTACATTGTTGTGGGTTAGTCAATACAACTAATTGTGCATAAGATTTATACTCTGGCAACGTAAAGAATTTTACATTATTAGTGTAACTTCTGGCAGATTATCTATTTTATTTTCTACATAATTAGTTCCACTTATATGTTAGTTAACATCAATATCACGCCCTGTCATCATATAGTAAAAGACTAAAAGTCGTCACAAAACCTTCCGCTGCCTAGCCCTTTAGAGGAGGTCGACTAGGAAAATAGTTTACATTATCAATATATAGATATAAAATAGTGTTCCATCATTCACGCTACTTATGGTGCGATAGATTGACCAACAAAATGAATTATTTTATCAATTTAGAATAAATTTCTAGAGCTTTGTGTTTACCTTTGAAATAGTGAAAGGAAAAATAAAAGAGGAAAACCCAGTTGTGATTCTTTATTTTGAAGTGGTAAAGGCGGCACATGGTATAGATTTCTAGTGGAGGTCTTTTCTGCTACCAACAAGAGAAAAGTTACCTCATCTTTGTTTCATTGATTAATTGTCTATGGATGAATTGTATTTTCATTTCTGACCTCAAATAGCTAATAAATAATTAGATCAGAGAGAATGATGAGTAGCTAGCTCCAATTCCATCTAGCCCGAAGATTGAATGATCCCTTTATACTAAAAGGCATAACATATATCATTGGTTATTGCTAATTTCAGATTCTTGATACATATATCATTTGTATATGGCCTAAATTCATTATATATGTATTTATATATAAGAACTATTAATTTTAGTAAGCTCTTTTAGACCTGGCGATATGAAAAACAAAAGTCATAAAAGAGACTAGCTCTTCCAACGAGGTCAAACCAAAAATATTGCAGATCCAACTCCCACAGAAATCAGTGGCCGACAACAAGTTCTTCACTCCACATGAGAACAAAATCCATCCTTTACCCTATTTTGATATTTTTATCAATACATATCTCTTTCCTTAAAATTAGCAGAAATAGAGTAATAAATTTCAATTCATATGGTCATGAATAATAACATACTGAACCCGTGAACCGATAACAGCCTGTTACTCATTAAAGCTATGCGAATATTCGACCAAAAAAAAAGTTTATACAGAGATGAATAGACATGAATTTAGTTTTAATTCTCTGTTCATGAGCATTTAAATTTCCTCCAAATAAATGCCGGCCATGTTTACCTCTACTGTCCAATAAGAGTCAATTTTCATATGGAAATATGATGAGCAATTTAACTTGTGAATTGTAAGAAGAACATGATGTTATTGGACAGAATAGATGTGTAACTAATTGACTATCAAAAGTCTTCTAAGGAATGATTAATCCACAAACAAATTTGAGAATCTAATTATTGACTGACTTTAGCTGCATGGTCTTCTCGACTTTCGCCACGTAACGAGAAAGCTCTCTCTTTATCATCTCGCGTCCGATGCAACATTTTTTTTCTTTTTCACAAACTACGTTTGTGTTCTAATCTTCTTTGATAATGGCTCTGGAGAACTATTAGAACTAAATGACACATCCATAACTCCTACGGGACTTCCTGGCAAGGCACCAATTGACTTTCGTTTGTTTGAGTTGAAATCAATATTGGAAGCCACCTCCTGGACTAGCCTATAACAATCCGTCACATCGTCCTGTTTCCCACAATTTAAACGTTGTGAGTTGTATGTGAGTTGTATGTCTAACTCTCTCTATATATATAAATATATGTACAAAGAGATAGAACCAAATTATTGGATCCCAACTAGTACAACGAATTAGGAAAAGATTTAAGACAAGAATTAAGAACTATATATACTAACCTTTACTATTCCAAGTATACCCAAAAGTTGTTCTTGGTACTCTTCTTCAATGCAGGGCTCTAGCCTATCAATGACGTGTAACATTGTAGCAGCAGCCACAGCAGAAGGAAGATAGCACATGAATCTACAATCTGCCAATTTTTTTTTTATAATAAGTTATGAATATTAAATAATGGAGAACCAAGTGTGAACATTTATTTTCATATCATATGCTTACCAGTAATAGTGGATAGAAGCACCCTCTCACATCTTCTAAGTAATTCATAGCAAATGTGATTGTTGAATCCAAGCCTTCTGGAGAAGTAATCAAGAAATGAAAATGGGGTTACTGGATTCATCTTCCACTTGAGAGTAGAAAGTATTAATAGCTCCATTCTTTGAATTGTTCTTGGCTCAAACAAGTATCTTGATTCCTCCACCTAAATATCAAGAAAACACCAAATCAATAACCCCCAATATTCAATTTTTTTTAAAAAAACAAGCATTGAAGATTTTCTAATATAACATACTTGGAGATCAAGAAGTAAAGGCACTTGTATCTCCTCAACTTTTGCAGCTAAAGAAAGACAGGAAACAGCAGCAAGTTGATTCATCCATGGTTTTTCACTTTGTGACTGAAAGCTGAAGAGAAATCTATCAAAATAGTTTACAGCAAGAATTGCAGTTTGAGCAGAGAAATTATGATAGGCAATGGCTTCAAGAATCCAATGAACTGCCTCTCTTCTTGCTACTGACAAATATGGGTTGTTTATTACAACATTAGACATTTGATTCTCTTGTTCTTTGGACATTAAAGAGCTTAACTCTTCCTCTTCCCATAACAAGTCTTGTTCTAACAAAGAAATGGAGTTGGGGTTTACTTCTACTTCCTCTGTTAAACAATTTTCTCTGTCTAACGCGTCCAAACTTTCATCTTTGCAATACAAAGAATCTAGTAAAAATGGAAGCTTTTGGTGTTGCGGTTGATTGTAATGGTGAGCCATCTTCTTCAGTGAAGAAGACGGATGGTTGAATTTTCATTTACTTCACTTGTCGTACAAGAAAAAAGCTATTGGATGAATAGGCTCATCTGAGCCATATTTCTCTGTCTCTCTCTGTTTTGTAGAGTTGGAGGAACAAAATAGGAGACTGAGGAGTGATATATAGCAGGGGAAAGGTTGTATTTGGGTCTCCTTTTACTTTTTCTTTTTTGGTTGAGTCCTTTTGGTTTTTACCCCCAAAATGGTCCTCAATGCATATGAATTAACTTTAAAGAGAAAATGGCAAAAATAGTGGCTTAGGCTTTGGGGTAGCTTTAAAGTAGTCCTTTAGATATATTTTGAGCAGTTTTAGTCCTTTAAATTCACTTAATATGATCATGTTTTTATCTCCGATAAATATTTAACAAATTCTGTTAGTAATATTTGACGGTAAATGAGGTAAAAAGGATTTAACGGGAAGTTGAAACTATGAAACTTAGAGACATATTCTATTTCAGCTAGAAGAGCATTTATTATTTTATTTTTCTAAATTCATTCTTAGTGCTCCAATTAATTGAGTGCAATAGACAAGAGGGGTAGCTCTGCACCTTCTATCTCCAACTCCGGGATTACGGGTTCGACTGTTCGAATTACCAATGGAGCAATAACTCCAACAAAGGGAATCAAAGAGAACCAAAGAGGAGGGGAATCACACAAAAAAAGTGTTATTCAACTAGTAATTTTCTGTGCTAAGGGCATCTCCAACCTTTACCCCCATTTTGATTTCCAAACTGGGGATTTCCCCATATTGGGATAACTTACTCCAACCATTCCTCCATTTTTTCCCCAAAAGAGAATATTCTTTTTTATATTCTTCTTTCTCTTCTAGATTATATTATTTTCTTCCATTTCAATTTTATTTTTTAATTTCCATTAAACAAATACCATCTTTCATTTTCATTAATTTATAATTTCAATTAAAATAATTCCATAAAATTTTACATAATATAAATTGTATGCAATTATTATAGATTAACTAATAATTTAAATAAAAGCGAAATCATTGCGATACAAGATTAATTAAATACATATTACATAACGATAAAATTCTTTCGAAATACTACATAAATATTCAACTTTAACCTATAGTATTCTCCCATAAATGATCTATTAATGCATTACGAAGTGCAAAATGAGTATCTTTGTCCTTAATTCTTCTATGTCGAGCTAAAATTCTTGAAATCGTTGATTTTCATCTATTGCCATTTCTACTGTTGGAGGTGGACCTTCCAAATCATCTTGAATTGGTGCATTAAGATCACGCTCATTTCGATTATCATGGTGGTGTATCTGAAAACGACATACCTCCCTACTAAATTATTATGCTATTTACCGTAGATTCTAATTTTTATGTATAATGTACAATTTTCATGTATTTCCAATTTTAATGTTTTTCAATCTTCACTTTTCAATTTTAGCAACATCTAATATTTTATATTCGCACCTTTCAATTTTAGCAACATCTAGTATTTTATATTCGCACCATTCATTTTTTGGTATGATTATATATTTTTTGTTCAATTATAACTTATAATAAAATTAACTTACAATTTTACATAAAAATAATAAATGCACGAAAATTAATTTATCAAAATTATACGCCAAAGTTAAGATGTAAAATTAATATATAAAGATATTGATTAAACATAATTAGGCATATATAAAGAGATAAATTAAAAGCGTTAAATAATAAAAATAATAATAAAGTAAGAATGAATACTGTCACTCCATATTTAAAGTAACATTATTTATCCCTCATTTTGGGGGCAATAATGGAGAGTATTGGAGCCACATTTTGACAAAAATAGCTCCATTATAAAGAAATGGGGCAGGACCGGAGATGCCCCGAGGGTGATCATATCGGACTTTCTGACCATATCTTTGGAATAGACATTTCAAGTTCCAAAAGTAACTTCCGATCTAAAACTATACCCAACTTGATATAAATAGGAACAATGAAGTGCGATTGCATAGTTTATCCTATATTGCAATGGCAATGCCGTACTGTTCTACTGGTGGCAGCCTTTAATTTAGTCCGTTACGCAAAAATGTGACAACTGACATAAATCCACCACCTCTAGTACAGATAATGTTTCCCTTCTTTTTGAGATCCATTCACGACCAGTCTTAATTAATTAAAAATTTATTTTTTGAGGTAAGATGGTCCACTAAATAGTGATGTGAAAAATGGGAAGACACTTTACTGAAATAACAACCCCAAAACCTCCTTTTGAAGTATATAGGAAGTTCAATATGCATAACACTAATTTGACAATGAAATTGGGAAACATTGAAAAAACTTGTCTATGTTATAAATAGAATTTTATTTATAGTAAATGTTTATATTTAGAGAGATTTTAGGGATTATTACTTGGTGGCTAAATCACTTTCCCTATAAATAGAGGGTTCTATTCCATTGTAATTCATCCCAAAATTCAATAAGAATTCTCTCTCCCTACTTTTCTTTGCAATACTCTTCTTCTTCTTTTATTGTTTTATAACACGTTATCAGCACGAGACTCTAACCTATTGAGTAGAAGCTTTGGGATTGAGCATAATGATTGTCAATTGTTCCATGAACTTCCTTCATGATTAAATTCTGGATTTAAGGTAAGTATCTTACTTTATTTTTCTCTTTTAGATTCTTGACATTTTATAATTTGATTTTAAATACAAGCAAAGACAATAAAATTTGATTAACTCGAATGGAGTTAGTAAGAAATTATAACCACTCGAAGTGGTAAAATTTCTATGTCTTGCCATGATCAAATTTATGTATGATTATGGGCACAAGAAGTGCATACCCGTCCCATTGAATTTGCTTCATTCTCATTCCCTTAAGAGAATGTGATAGCAGTATGTGATAAGTCTGAAAGAAGACAAAATTATTACCGTGAAGGTATCAATGGATGTAGACGTGGTATTAGACGAAATTATAATCGTCATCATTGTGATAATGAGAATAATAAGAATTCTCAAAATAAGCCTTCACTCTATGAAGTTAATGTTTGTCATCGATTTGACATAAGATTTCGTAAAGCACATACAGATGACTATGGTCAATTCATGATGTGAATGTGACAACATCTGATTTATGAATACATATTCATTCTTCAAAGAATATGAACGTGCTAGTGGTAGTGAATATACCACACTCACCTCTAGAAGGAGGTTTGAGATGATATAAGAAAATAATGTCATTATTATGGCATGAATGGTCATTGATCACGTACCTATTGCACGCTAAAATATTTTGGTAATGTGATTATTAAAGAATAACATTAATGCAAGAAACATATCTTGTATATAATTTTGACCATAACCATAATGGTATAACTTTCTCCTTAAAAGAGATATTCACCATATGGATGATGATGAATATGTGATAGTACAAAAATTGAGAACTCTATAAGAGCCAATTATACTGTTTTGGAGAAACACAATTGATTACCGATAAGTCATTGCGTTGTAGTAAGTCTCAAAGAAACTTAATTGAGTTCTAAAGTATTCCCGAAAGCGGTTGGTCATACTGAGACTATAAATAAAGGAAATTACTACAACTTGTAGCGGGGTAATATGTACGTGAAAAGCTACCCGCTTTATTCTCCAATTTGTACTGCACAAATAAAAGAATACCACAATATAGTGGATGTTTATTGATATAAAAACTCATATCATAATAAACTTGGAGTTTATTGATAATTGCACAAGTCATGGTGTAAATCTGAAGTTTATCAATATTGATAATTTATTCAGTTGGCATAATTGGTTTACCCATATCAATTTAAGTATGATGTGCAAAAATAAAAGAGAATTCACGTAGGTAAGTATTAAAGAACTAGAAAGTTCTTTACGAATTCTCTTATGTTGCATGTTCTCATTAATTAATATACCTACTAAAATTGGGATTGAATCCCACGAATGCTGGAAATATCAAAGGTGAATATGGGCCCATTCACCTGCCATGTATACCACATAAGATGCATCAATGAGATGCTTACATGTGCAATTATTATTGACCCGCAACCTGGTGTTTGCGAGCAAACTTGCTCAATAATTTAATATAGAGCATAGTTTTCAGATTTTTTATTCAAGATAGTTCTTCTTGATAAGTTAGTTTACATCATAGTTGGTTTAGCAAAATAATTTATTGAGTGCCTCCACTTAATAGCTAAACTATTGCTTATGAGAACAAAGTTATATATATCAGTTTGATATACGGTATATACGAAAGTATATTATTTTCTCCCCTCACAAGTGGTTCAGGGTCAGGAACCAAATAATTCCATCTTATTATTGTTGATGTGCGGTGTATATTTTAATTAGCACCATAACGCACAAAGATGGGTTCTCAATGTCACGACCCAAAATCCACTAAGGTTCGTGATGGCGCCGGACACCACTGTCAGGCAAGCCAACCAAAAATACTTAATTAAATTTTCGTTTTAATACTCTTGAAATCTATGATTGTCCTCCAAATTTACCAATTAAAAAGATAATCGCCTCAATTCAAATTAAATGATAAGCAATTAATACAAAATACTTCATAACCATCCCAGAATCCGGTGTCATAAGTGCATGAACAATTTCTAAGAAAAATCGAATAAAGTACAACAGTTGTCCGGAATACAATTGGATAGAAAATAAATAGAATCCTGAGAGGGACTATACTAGTTGCGGGTCGCCTCGAGGAAATACAGCTCACCTAGTCTCCGTGTCAACCATGCTGCTACGCCCACTAGGCCACTAGAGATGCATGTGCCTGTGCAACAAAAATGCACAGAAGTGCAGTATGAGTACGAAAACAATGTGTACTCAGTAAGTATCCCGCCTAATCTCGAAGAAGTAGAGACGAGATGGAAACTTCGACACTTACTAAAGGTCCAGTAATAATATTATTAATGCGATGACTCACGGATTTATTAAGACAACAGTAAGATTTAAATGAGTCACTAAACAGGTGAAAGGTCCTTTTTATTACATAATCCATTAATTAACAATTATCTCAAGTCGGGAGAGCAGAGAGCAATATCAATAGATCTCAAGACAAGCAATTCAAGCATGCGCAACTCACGCCGAGGTCGTACGGTCCGATCCAACATAAATGTAAATTGTGCACTGCCGAGGGTCGAGCGGCACAAACCATAGATGCATCTATTACCCCGCTCGCGAATCACACATGCGACGCGGTCAAATTTAACTAAACAATCACCCTGCTCGCGAATCATACATGCGACGCAGGTACACATAGAAATACGTGCTCAAACAGCAAATTTAGAATTTATCGGGGGACATTTATCCAAATAGAAGCCAGTTCTCTTTTAATGATTTAAGAAAAAGAAGTTTAATCCTCTTAGAAATTCATTTACCGATTCAATAAGATTTAAGAAATTCAACTGTCAATAAGATCACAGATATTCCAAGTATAGCATGCTTTTGGGTCCTAGACTACTCGGACTTTCACATATTAGTAGCTACGCACGGACTCTCGTCACCTCGTGCGTACGTAGCCCCCACAAATAGGAGCACATAACCAATTATTTCACCTATGGGGACAATTCCCTCTTACAAGGTTAGAAAGGAGACTCACCTCGCTCTGAAGATCTATAACCGGCATTCCACACCCTTCTGAAGACTCGAATCGATGCTAAATGCTCCAAAGCTAGCCAATAATTACGCAAATCCATTAATATATGCTCAATTACTCATTACAATCCAATTTATAGCAATTCCTAACCCCGATTGAAAAGTTGACAAAAATGCCCTCGGGCCCACGTGCCCGGATTTCCCAAAATTTTCGAAGAATAAGTTTACCGATTGCCTCATGAACTCAAATATACAATTTACTCTCAATTCCATACCCAAAATCGTGTTCAAATTCCAAGAATATCAATTTTCTAGGTCTTCCTCAAACCCCTAAACTTCTACCAATTTACATGCTAAAATCCATACATAATCAATGTATTTAACTCAAGATAGGTGAGGATAGCTTACCTTATCATTGATGATGAAAATCCCCTCTTGAAACCCTCCAAGAATCGCCCAAGCCAAGAAAATATGAGAGAAAATGGCCAAATCCCGATTTGTAAAACACTCTCTGCCTCCAGCACTTTCCGCACCTGCGGTCACTTGACCGCTTCTTCGGTTCCGCAGGTGCGAGACCAATTGCCGCTTCTACGGTCCGGGCTCCCCAGTCCATTCCGCTTCTGCGCCCTCTCTTCTGCAGATGCGGACCCGCATCTGCGGTCCCAGCTCTCTTCCGCCAAATTTCGCATCTGCGATCATAGGGCCGCTTCTGCGGCTCCTCACCTGCGGCCCTAGTCTCGCAGGTGCGGTTACACCAGCAACCAGCAACCAGCAACCAGCAACTTCAGCTCTTCTTCAAACTCTGAATTCGATCCGTTAACCATCCGGAATCCACTCGAGGCCCCCGGGACCCCAACCAATCATACCAACCAGTCCCAAAACACGTTACGGAGTTTCTCGAGGCCTTAAATCATATCAGACAACGCTAAAACCACGAATCAACCTCCAATCCAAGCTTCATGAACTTTAGAATTTCAAAGTTCTACTTTCGATGTTAAAAGCTATCAAATCACGTCCGATTGACTCCAAATTTTGCACACAAGTCATATTTAAGATCACGGTCCTACTCCAACTTTCTGAATCGGATTCCGACCCCGATATAAAAAAGTCCACCTCCTGTCAAACTTCTCAAAAACCTTCAAATTTCTATCTTTAGCCAAATAACCCCAAAATGACCCAAGGGCATCCGAATTCACTTCCGATCGTGCTCCCAACTCCAGAATCACCATACGGAGCTACTCCCAGACTCGAAATACCAAACGGACATCAATAACACTGAAATGCACTTCAACCCAAACTTATGAAGTTTCCTCCAAAATGCTAACTTCCACAATTGGCACCAAAACGCTCCCGGGTCATCCAAAACCCGATCCAGGCATACGCCCAAGTCCGAAATCATCATACGAACCTGCTGGGACCTTCAGATCCCGATTCTGATGTCGTTTACTCTAAAATCCAATCCTAGTCAATTCTCTCAACTTAAAGCTTCCGAAATGAGAATTTCCTCTCCAAGTCAACTCCGAACTTCCCGAAATTTAATTCCGACCACACATACAAGTCATAATGCCTGAATTGAAGCTGCTTATGGCCTCGAACTGCTGAACGACGCACTAGGGCTCAAATCGAACGGTCGGGTCGTTACACACGTATGGTCGAAATTGAATTTCGGGAAGTTCGGAGTTGGTTTGGAAAGAGAATTCTCATTTCGGAAGCTTTAAGTTGAAAGAATTGACTAAGATTGGTTTTTGAGTAAACGACCTCAGAATCGGGATTCGAAGGTTCCAGCAAGTTCGTATGATGATTTCGAACTTGGGCGTATGTCCGGATCGGGTTTTGGAAGACCCGGGAATATTTCGGCACCTATTGTGGAAGTTAGCATTTTTGGAAAAATTTCATAACTTTGGGTTGAAGTGTATGATGTCCACGAGCACGGGCTCAGGATGGATTGCTGATGTCATAGTGATTGTACCCCCTGCAGCGACATTGGAGGATGTCGGTAGGTAATTTCCACAGGTGGGTGATCTCCTGTGATCAGGTAAGCGGTCGCGTGGATGGCAAAGCTTCTGCGAAGGATTCTGCTGGCTATTCGGTAAGAGGTCGAATATATGGATGTTGCTAGAGACTCAGAGTGTTCATGAAATGCTAATTGACGGATTTCGAGGAATCTGGCAGTTTAATTGTGCAAGGTCATGTCAATAAGAAATAAAGAATCTTGGTGGGTTTCAGAGTTGTGTAATAGTGACTTCAAGCTAAGTGGGAGAGTCCCACCATCCACGGTTGGACCGCATGGTCGTCTATTTATGAGATTTCTGGTGTAATTATACTCTCCAATTCTCAATAAGTTGGCAATTACACTGTGTGATTACAGTGGTTTTAATTTATTTTCTTTAAACTTTTTATTTCTATTATTTTGCTTTTTTAATTTCATTTTTACTGTTTAATTTCTTTTGAAATTTTAAAATATATTTTTCTTTGTACATTATTTATCTTTTATTTCACTACCTTTACTTTTTGTGATTTCACGTAATTGCTTATATTTTATTTTTTATCATTTTAATTATTCTATATTTTGAAACTACGCCTCCTAATATTAGAAATAACGAATCAATAACAAACTTGGCATATAAAGAGCAATGCAATTAAAGTGGAATTTCGTTGTTGAATGTGCTTATAAATTTATTATGTTTCCTAATCTTAAGTTGTAGTGGAACTTCCTGTTATTATATTGGAATTTAACATATGTTAAACTATATATTTTTTTTGGATTTGAAATTTTATTATATTTATGGTTTCAATTTACTCGTCTTAGTAGTATTGGCTAACATTGCATATTGTTCATTTTTAAGTTAGAATTGATAGATTAGTTTTGTCAAATATTTGAATAATGTTATGACATTATATTTATAATATTGATTAATTTTATCAAACATGAATTCCACTATTTTCCTACAAAACGTATGTTTTTTTATTGTTGTAAGTATCTAAACTAAATATTATTAATTTGATATATATATATATATATATATATATATATATATATATATATATATATATATATATATATGATTACTAGTTATAAATATTAGTTATAAATATACGATTACTAATTAATGTATGTTCACGAAAAAATATATATCTTACTACCAAATATAATATCATTTATACTTATAAAAGTTTATAGGCATATATTTATTATACTAGCTTTAGTGTACGTGCGTTGCAAGGTGGTTAGCGTCAATTAGTAAAATATGTGTATTTGAAGAACATGTAAATCAGGTTATCGAATGCTAAGTTTTCAAAATGTCTATATTAAGTTAATATTTTAAAATAAGTATCTTTGTACAGAGAAAAGTATAGGGAGTTGTCATTTATTTTAACGAATACCAGAAAGAAAATTAATTAATGGCAACTAACTTAGAATATATTTTGTCTTCTAATGTTTCATTCTTATTATTTTTAACGTTTGCATTTTTAACAGTTTGATTCTTACTACTACATTATAATCTATTTTATTGTAAATTTCGAAAAGCATGACTTGGACTTTTCGCAAATTAGTTAAATGAAAGACTTTTTTAGTTAATTAAGATTGTTCTTAACGTTAAGAGAATTTTTTTGTTGTTGATTCAATTCTTAATAATAGCTCATCCCAAGTTTTAAATATTTAATTGCGATTATAATTTTTGTCCAATAAGAATATTACATTCAATATAATAAATAAATCGTTTAGGGTACGCGCATCACGCGTGTATCCTATCTCAATGAGTGTTTGAGTTATAAAATAAAAGTATAAGTTCCTGACAATAGTCATTAATGTAATTGACTGACATTGTACGTATAACTAACTCAATTAAAAAAAATGTGCCATAGAAATCTTCAATCATTAGTTAATAATCCAACATAAATTTATGCCACTTTTTTAATAAAATAAAGTTAGCATCTTCCTTTTCATAGTACACATAATCATTGAAAACATAAATAATGGATAGAACTTTGCACATATAGAAAACAACTAATAATCCATGATTTCAGATGAACACAAAATCAAAATCAAAGTGCCGTGAAAATGAGAAAAGACATTTAAAAAAATACTAAAGTAAGCTAGTAAAATGCACCGGAGAATGACTCAGAATTATATTTGAAGGAGTATATTTAGTTTTGATATATCATTATTCAAGTGGAATTAGTATGTAACGACCCGACCGGTCGTTTTGAGCCTTAGTGCGCCGTTCAGCAGTTTGAGGCCATGAGCAGCTCCATTCCAGGTATTACGACTTGTAAACGTGGTCGAAATATAATTTTGGGAAGTTCGGGGTTGATTCGGAAGAAGAATTCTCATTTCGGAAGCTTTAAGTTGAAAGAATCAACTAGGATTGGATTTTTGAGTAAACAACCTCGGAATTGGGATTCGAAGGCTCCAGCAGGTTCGTATGATCATTTCGGACTTGGGCGTATGCCCGGATCGAGTTTTGGGTGACCCGAGAGCGTTTTGGCGCCTATTGTGGAAGTTAGCATTTTGGAAGAAATTTCATAAGTTTGGGTTGAAGTGCATTTTAGTGTTATCGATATCCGTTTGGGATTCCGGGTTTGGGATAGCTCCGTATGGTGGTTCTGGAGTTGGGAGCGCGATCCGAAGTGAATTCGAATGTCTGTGGAGCATTTTGGAGCCATTTGGCTAAGGATAGAAATTTGAAGGTTTTTGAGAGGTTTGACCAGAGGTGGACTTTTTGATATCGGGGTCGGAATCCGATTTCGAAAGTTGGAGTAGGTCCGTAATATTGAATATGACTTGCGTGCAAAATTTGAAGTCAATCGGACGTGATTTGATAGGTTTAAACATCGAAAGTAGAAGTTTGAAATTCTAAAGTTCATAAAGTTTGGATTGGAGGTCGATTCGTGGTTTTAGCGTTGTTTGATATGATTTGAGGCCTCGAGCAAGTCCGTAATGTGTTTTGGGACCGGTTGGTATTATTGGTTGGGGTCCCGGGGGCCTCGGGTGGATTCCGGGTGGTTAACGGATCGAAAATGGAATTTTTGGAAGGCTGAAGTTGCTAGTTGCTGGTATAAGCGCACCTGCGAGAATTGGGCCGCAGGTGCGGAGCCGCAGAGGCGGCCAGAAGAGCCGCAGATGCGGTTTTGGACCGGTAGTGAAGGGATCGCAGATGCAGTCATGTAGACGCAGAAGCGTGACTGCACCTGCGGTGGTCGAGTTGCAGAAGCGGAAATGAATGGCCGGTGAGATATCCGCAGAAGCGGTAGGAGTGCCGCACCTGCGGAACCGCAGAAGCGGTCAAGGGACCGCAGGTGCGGAAAGTTCTGGAGGCAGAGAGTGTTTTAAAAATCGGGATTTGGCCATTTTCTCTCATATTTTCTTGGCTTGGGCGATTCTTGGAGGGTTTCAAGAGGGGATTTTCATCATCAACGATAAGGTAAGCTATCCCCACCTATCTTGAGTTAAATACATTGATTATGTATGGATTTTAGCATGTAAATTGGTAGAAATTTGGGGGTTTGAGGAAAACCTAGAAAAATTGATATTCTTAGGATTTGACCATGATTTTGGGTATGAAATTGAGAGTAAATTACATATTTGAGTTCGTGAGGCTATGGGTAAACTTATTTTCAAAAAATTTCGGAATCCAGGCACGTGGACCCGAGTGCGTTTTTGTCAACTTTTCGATCGGGGTTAGGAATTGTTATAAATTGGATTGTAATGAGTAATTGAGCATATATTAATGGATTTGCATAAATATTGGATAGTTTTGGAGCGTGGTGCATCAATTTGAGTTTTTGGAAGGGCGTGGAAGGCCGGTTATGGATCTTCGGAGCGAGGTGAGTCTCCTTTCTAACCTTGTAAGAGGGAATTGTCCCCATAGGTGAGTTAATTGGTTATGTGCTCCTATTGTGCGGGGGCTACGTACGCACGAGGTGACGAGAGTCCGTACGTAGCTACTATTATGCTTAAGTCCGGGTAGTCTAGGACCCAGAAGCATGCTTACTTGTATTAAATGCAACCTTGTTGACATATTTAAAAATGCTTGAACATATTGAACGTGTAAATAAATTTCTAATAGACTAGATATCAGTTCTTGACTTTTAAAAAAGAGAAACTTGCCTTTTTCTGAATAATTGCTCCTTGATGAGTTATTGACTTTACTATTTGAATGTGTTTATCTATTGTGGAACGGGCCGAACGCATCGGTAGATTAAATAGATGCATCTGTGGTTCGCGCCATTCGACCCTCTGGCAGTGCACAGTTTAAATATTGTTGGATCGGGCTGTACGACCTCGGCATGAGTTGCGCATGCTTGTATTGCTTGCCTTGATATTTGTTGATACTAATATCTGCTCTCTCCGACTTGAGATAATTGTTAATTAATGGATTATGAATCTGGAGACTTTAAATAAAAAGGAACGTCCACCTGTTTAGTGACTCATTTAAATTTTACTATTGTTCTTAATAAATCCGTGAGTCATCGCATTAATAATATTATTACTGGACCTTTAGTAAGTGTCGAAGTTGCCATCTCGTCTCTACTTCTTCGAGATTAGGCGGGATACTTACTGAGTACACGTTGTTTTTGTACTCATACTACACTTCTGTGCATTTTTGTTGCACAGGCACATGCACCTCTAGTGGCCTAGTGGGTGTAGCAGCATGATTGACACGGAGACTAGGTGAGCTGTATTTCCTCGAGGCGACCCGCAGCTAGTATAGTCTCTCTCAGGATTCTATTTATTTTCTATCCAATTGTATTCCGGGCAGCTGTTGTACTTTATTCGATTTTTCTTAGAAATTGCTCATGCACTTGTGACACCTTATCATTTAAGTTGAATTGAAGCGATTATCTTTTTAATTGGTAAATTTGAAGGAAAATCATAGATTTCAAGAGTATTAAAACGAAAATTTAATTAAGTATTTTTGGTTGGCTTGCCCGACATTGGTGTCCGGCGCCATCATGACCCTTAGTGGATTTTGGGTCGTGACAACATAGTATCAGAGCACTAGGTTCCTAGGGTCTCACGAGTCATGAGCAAGTCTAGTAGTATCTCGCGGATCGGTACGGAGACGTCTGTACTTATCCTCGGGAGGCTGCAGGACTGTTAGGAGTACTTTCCTTCTTGATTTCCCATTGTGTGATTTGATCCCTGGAGGCTACGCCTTTAATTCCTTCCTATTCAATCTTATGCGACGCGAACCACTTGTTATGAATCGAGGATTGAAGAAATGTAATGGTACTAACGATGCAATGCGGGGTGTTTCTCCCTGCATAGTTTCCTGAGCTATTATCGTCGCCTTGTGGAAGGATATTCTGTCGTTTCAGCTCAGTGGTGGTACTTCTGAGAGCTCTGAGCCTAGGCACAATTTCCATGATGCTATGAACGATTGTTCCACGGTATTGATCTGATGGTAGGATGTTTGCCTACGTGTCGGGGTAGTGAATGACTTGAAGGGAGGTTTACTCAGCGCACGATCTAGAGGTTCGGTATTTTAATCCCGGCAGGGGAAGGGCAATCGGACAAAGAATGGTCAGATGTGGGCTGATGGAGTAACGAGACTTGGTATTTGAGAGCGTGGTGGAGTTTTCTTCTATGATGAGGTGTCGTTGTCCTAATTGAACGTACTAAGTTCGTCGGTGTTATGATCTTCTACAATTTGCCTTTGGGGTAGGCTATTGTGAAATAGTATTGAAGATGCGACTGTCAGATATCACAGGGTGCTGTAGTTCAGGATTGAATCAGTGTTTCTAATGTCGACGGTTCGAGGAAGATGATCTTCGGAAAGGTTTAAAGTTAGCAGCAATTGTGGGTTCAAGTGCCACGAAGATAGATTTTATTTAAGGCAACAACTGAGCAGCAAAGGATAAGGAAGGACATGTGAGGAGTGTCAGGCGGTGGTTAAAATTTCTAGAAGGCCAGGTATAAGAAGCAAAGGTCGAGTAGTTGACAAAAGGGGTGAGTTTCGCCAAAGTGGGAGAGTTTGGAGTGACTTGGGAATTTTAGTGACGGGTGATTTGGGCCTACGGATTTATTTGAAGTATGGGCTATTATGCGGCAGGAGATTTGATCTGACGGAAATGAGCTGCTTGAGATGAAGAAGGATACAATCTAACTTTGAATTGGAAGGATGTTGTCGCTCACTTAATTGATGTCCACGAGAGGTGAACGGACTTGTGTAGCTGGAGAGTGAGCTTGGACTTAGGATGGGTCATTGATGTCGTGGGGATTGCACCCCGTGTAGCAGCATTGGAAGACGTCGGCATGTAAATCCCACAGGTGGGTTATCTCCAGTGAGCGGATTGGCGGTTGCATGGTTGTCGAAGCTTCTGCGGAAATTCTATTGGTTATACAACAAGGAGATCGGTCGTGCGAATGTGGTTGATGATTCAGAGTATAAAACGGGATTTTACAGAAAGATTCCGAGAATTTTGGCGGTCGATTGCGCAAGGTTATGTCAATAAGAAATAAAGGATCCTGGTGAAGTCCAGAGTTGTGTAATAATGGCTTCAAGCTAAGTGGGGGAGTCTCACCGCCTATGATTAGGGTTGCATGGTTAACTACTTGCGAGGTTTCTGGTTATTAGCATATTGATGGGTCATTTCAGCTTCGGAAAGGACATAAGCGGTGATTTGAGCAAGGAAATTGTTAAAGGTGTGCTATGGTTGGCCTTATTGGCCCTTGTTCAGACTTGGGGAAGGATTCAGGAATTATGCCTTGAATAGATGTGGGTTTCAAGGGCAGTGATTCTGCCGGGTGCTTCGTCGAGAGGGTATTCATGTGCTAGAAGATTTATGGAGTTGATTATATTCGGGGCCAAGTCAGAGCGGGTGGCTCTCAACAACGGTCCTAGTGGATTCAAAGGGGTAAAGTGTGGTGCCTAATGGCTTCGAGCCTATAGGTACGGTTAAGAATCAAGCTTTGTAGCAGCTTATGAGAAGAGGCACAGAATGTTCTATGATGTTTTGACTTGCAGTGTAGCATTTGGGGAGGTATGAAATGGTTCGTGGGAATTGAGACAGCATGGTCTCGTGATTCAAGGTCACTCGGGATGAGTGCGGATGGAGTGTGTTATGTGTTGAATGGAGTTATTATTATTTCTAAGGCAATCAAGAATTAATTTGGAAGAAGATAGATTGGTTAGCCATAGTTGAAGTGGCACATTGGTGGTAGTGATCAGTTCCTTCAACGTGATCAAGTTATGCAAGTGATTTGTGACGGCACGTGTGAGGCTTGTCGACTGCCGTAATTGATATTATTCAGAAGTATTCCACTGTTATGGCCTGTCATCTGTAGGCGGATCCCAGAAGGACTATGGTGGCTTAGACCACTACTTAGAGATTTGCATATTCTACGGTTATGAGAATTCACCTGTGTGTCACAATGGTTCTCCTGAGGTGAGTCAAGTGAAAAGTTTTTATACGACGAAGTGTTAAACTATTAGTGGTTTCGGAGTTATGATGAAAATCGTGTTCTATCGTATATTGGCGTGTTGGGTGCAGTGAGTGGTATGGAATTTGAAGTGAGGATCAAGGTTACAGTTCGGTGTTGAATGTCACGAGCTCGGATGAGCAGGAAAGTAGTTTCGATGCTTAAATTAAGTTGGTATTGTCTTCAGCGTCACCTGAGATCGGTGTTTGTGGAAAAGGCTTTTCATCCTGGTTAAGGATTTTTAATCGCTTTTTAGCATTAGCGCGGCCGGTGAGTTGGATGTACAGATCTGTTATCTGCTACGGAAGGTTGTGGGAGCGTGCCCACGGAAAGGTTGTATTAGTGTGGCATGTAGCCACTTGATTGATTGAAGAGTTAAATCAAGTATAAAATTGTAGTGATGTTGTTAAATTAAGAATTGATGCCTGGAGGGCACACGGTTTATTGGGTTCTGGACTGTGGAGGATTACTCCGGTTATGATGGTTGTCCTTATGTGCTATGAGGAGCAAGGGGAGTATTTATGGACCTTTGAAAGGTTATTAGCCTAGTTCGGCGCGATCAGAATCAACTTGAGGTCTATGGATAAATTTAAATGTGGATATGGGCTCTGTATCAGGCAAGATGTGTTCATTTCAGCGTAGCTCTCATTATAGAGGAGTATTCGGACGTTGGGTGTTAATTCGTTGTCGGCTATTTCATGTAATGCTATATTGTGCCGTGTGAGTTGCGAAACGGCTTGGTAATTTCTTATGTGTTGAGGTTCCGCATTGGGATGGTGTTATGTGAGCAGTTCGGCTCTTTAGTTTCAGAACATATATCGCACCTCAGTTGTGCTTGAGTTTGTTGGCTTTTGGCGCCATATGTCCCTTCAGGGATGGTACTATGCACTTAGTGCGCTTGTGACCGATAGCCGGTATGTTGTTGTAATGAGCAATTTAGCTCGATGTGTACCTCCTTATGTGAATTCTATATGTGGATCGGGTGGCAGCCGCCATGGGTATGTTGTTTGGATTGGGTTGCGCACCGCAACAGTGTGATGATTACTACAGTCCCTTATATTCTATTCTATGTGTTTTGTTTCTCCGTTTTCTGAGGAAAGTTCATATTAGTTGTGTGATTTGAGTAGTCCCTTATCAGAGTTCATTTTCCTTATGTATCGCGTTCAAGTTGGTAGCCTATTGGCACGTTGTGGCATCATATGAGACTTTTGGTCATGTCAGGGGTGACTTGCTGCCTGAGTAGTTCGTACAGAGTAAGATAAGGTTACTGGATCTAGGATCAGTGCGATCGGATTATATGAAGTACATTAAGGAGCTAAGGCCATTATTTGGTTCAAGATGAGGTGATGGTTCCTGGCAGGAGTATAGACCCAATGATTTGTTGGTTCGGCAATTGGTTATGAATTTCTACGCATCTCTTCCGTTGTGGCGGTATTGTAAGAGTTAGATCAAGACCTATGTAGGTCATGAGGTGCAATGGGAGCATCAGATATGTGGAATTTCGATTTATTTGATCAGAGAATGCTATTGTGGTCCTGCGAGTAAAGTGGTGCAAGGTGTGAGTTCAGCTAAGATATGCAGTCATGTTTTGGTGCTGCGTATAGTTATTGATACGATGAGCATATGTTGGAACAGGCCTGGCAGAGAATTCTGGATGATGGAATTGGGCTCTAAGGCTTATTTGCTTAAGTGAAAAAGGATATCTTCAGATTGACTGAGCTAGGGCGCCCAGCTGAGTTGTGGTAGCACGGGTAGGTGCTCGAGGTGTTAAACAGTGAATTTAGACAACCCCAG
Organism: Nicotiana attenuata; assembly: GCF_001879085.1. Lineage (NCBI taxonomy): Eukaryota > Viridiplantae > Streptophyta > Magnoliopsida > Solanales > Solanaceae > Nicotiana > Nicotiana attenuata. The sequence goes on from NW_017670291.1 coordinate 215,731, forward strand.
CACAGTCCCTAGCACGTTCGAGGACGAACGTATGTTTAAGTGGGAGAGGATGTAACGACCCGACCGGTCGTTTTGAGCCCTAGCGCGCCGTTCAGCAGTTTGAGGCCATGAGCAGCTCCATTTCAGATATTACGACTTGTACGCGTGGTCGAAATTTAATTTCGGGAAGTTCGGGGTTGATTCAGAAGGAGAATTCTTATTTCGGAAACTTTAAGTTGAAAGAATCAACTAGGAATGGATTTTTGAGTAAACAACCTTGGAATTGGGATTTGAAGGCTCCGGCAGGTTCGTATGATGATTTCGGACTTGGGCGTATGCCCGGATCGGGTTTTGGGGTGACCCGGGAGCGTTTTGACGCCTATTGTGGAAGTTAGCATTTTGGAAGAAATTTCATAAGTTTGGGTTGAAGTGCATTTCAGTGTTATCGATATCCATTTGGGATTCCGAGTCTGGAAGTAGCTCTGTATGGTGGTTCTGGAGTTGGGAGCGCGATGGGAAGTGAATTCGGATGTCCGTGGAGCATTTTGGAGCCATTCGGCTAAGGATAGAAATTTGAAGGTTTTTGAGAGGTTTGACCGGAGGTGGACTTTTTGATATCGGGGTCGGAATCCGATTTCGAAAGTTGGAGTAGGTCCGTAATGTCAAATATGACTTGCGTGCAAAATTTGAAGTCAATCGGACGTGATTTGATAGGTTTAAACATCGAAAGTAGAAGTTTGAAATTCTAAAGTTCATAAAGTTTGGATTGGAGGTCGATTCGTGGTTTTAGCGTTGTTTGATATGATTTGAGGCCTCGAGCAAGTCCGTAATGTATCTTGGGACCGGTTGGTATGATTGGTTGGGGTCCCGGGGGCCTCGGGTGGATTCCGGGTGGTTAACGGATCGAAAATGGAATTTTTGAAAGGCTGAAGTTGCTGGTTGCTGGTATAAGCGCACCTGCGAGAATTGGGCCGCAGGTGCGGAGCCGCAGAAGTGGCCAGAAGAGCCGCAGATGCGGTTTTGGACCAGAAGTGAAGGGATCGCAGATGCGGTCATGTAGCCGCAAAAGCGGGACCGCACCTGCGGTGGTCGAGTCGTAGAAGTGGAAATGAAGGGCTGGTGAGATATCCGCAGAAGCGGTAGGAGTGCCGCACCTGCGGAACCGCAGAAGCGGTCAAGGGACCGCAGGTGCGGAAAGTGCTGGAGGCAGAGAGTGCTTTAAAAATTGGGATTTGGTCATTTTCTCTCATATTTTCTTGGCTTGGGCGATTCTTGGAGGGTTTTAAGAGGGGATTTTCATCATCAACGATAAGGTAAGCTATCCCCACCTATCTTGAGTTAAATACATTGATTATGTATGGATTTTAGCATGTAAATTGGTAGAAATTTGGGGGTTTGAGGAAAACCTAGAAAAATTAATATTCTTGGGATTTGACCACAATTTTGGGTATGAAATTGAGAGCAAATTACATATTTGAGTTCGTGAGGCTATGGGTAAACTTATTCTTCGAAAAAATTCGAAATCCGGGCACGTGGGCCCGAGGGCATTTTTGTCAACTTTTCGATCGGGGTTAGAAATTGTTATAAAGTAATGAGTAATTGAGCATATATTAATGGATTTGCATAAATATTGGCTAGTTTTGGAGCGTGGTGCATCAATTTGAGTTTTCGAAAGGGCGTGGAAGGCTGGTTATGGATCTTCGGAGCGAGGTGAGTCTCCTTTCTAACCTTGTAAGAGAGAATTGTCCCCATAGGTGAGTTAATTGGTTATGTGCTTCTATTTTGCGGGGGCTACGTACGCACGAGGTGACGAGAGTCCGTGCGTAGCTACTATTATGCTTAAGTCCGGGTAGTCTAGGACCCAGAAGCATGCTTACTTGTAATAAATGCAACCTTGTTGACAAATTTAAAAATGCTTGAACATATTGAACGTGTAAATAAATTTCTAATAGACTAGATATCAAATCTTGACTTTTAAAAAAGAGAAACTTGCCTTTTTCTGAATAATTGCTCCTTGATGAGTTATTGACTTGACTATTTGAATGTGTTTATCTATTATGAATCCGGAGACTTTAAATAAAAAGGAACTTCCACCTGTTTAGTGACTCATTTAAATTTTACTATTGTTCTTAATAAATCCGTGAGTCATCGCATTAATAATATTATTACTGGACCTTTAGTAAGTGTCGAAGTTGTCATCTCGTCTCTACTTCTTCGAGATTAGGCGGGATACTTACTGAGTACACGTTGTTTTTGTACTCATGCTACACTTCTGTGCATTTTTGTTGCACGGGCACATGCACCTCTAGTGGCCTAGTGGCGTAGCAGCATGGTTGACACGGAGACTAGGTGAGTTGTATTTCCTCGAGGCGACCCACAGCTAGTATAGTCTCTCTCAGGATTCTATTTATTTTCTGTCCAATTGTATTCGGGGTAGCTGTTGTACTTTATTCGATTTTTCTTAGAAATTGCTCATGCACTTGTGACACCGGGTTTTGGGATGGTTATGAAGTATTTTGTATTAATTGTTTATCATTTAATTTGAATTGAAGCGATTATCTTTTTAATTGGTAAATTTGAAGGAAAATCATAGATTTCAAGAGTAGTAAAACGAAAATTTAATTAAGTATTTTTGGTTGGCTTGCCTGACAGTGGTATCCGGCGCCATCACAATCCTTAGTGGATTTTGGGTCGTGACGTAGTATTTAAATAATTCCAATATTGATTAACTCCATTTGTCTTTATATTGAATAATTAGTTTTATGACAATTCTAGAATTTATTTTTAAAAGGTAAAAAGATCGATACACATTTCGATTGGAGAACACGTATTTCTTCTTAATTTGAATTTTGAAGGGCATATCTTTTGAAAAAATCTTTCGAAAATTGTAGTAATTCCTGTAACATGATATTGAATCTAAAATGATTGATATATCTGCTTTTTGGTAACTAAATTCTGATATTTATTATATATTTTTATTATGATTCTTCAAAAGGCTATTAATAAAAATAATTTTATTTTTTTAGAGATTTGGAATAAAGAGGGTCATCATATAGTTTATAGAAGAAACTGGTTCACACGTAAAAAATTTGAGCAAATATATTTTATATTAATTTGAAGGGCATATCTTTTGGGGTAAGCTTACAAAAATGTAGTCGTTGTTGTGACATAATATTAAATCTAACATGATCGAAATCGTTATATATTTTTATTATAATTCTTAAAACAGTCATCAAATTAACACTAATTAAAAAATTGCATCTTTCTTTTAGAGCTATTAGAATGAACGGCTAGGTCATATAATTTCTAGGGAAAAAATTGATAATTAAGTAACAATGTAAGGTCTAAAATTCGCTAATACTGAATGTGCATTTTAAAATCAATAACTTATTACGTATAGAAAAAACTATAGAGGGCCATTTATTGTTATAGATGAAAAATAAAAATAATAATAAATGTCAACTTATTTTGAATACTTATTATTTCATTCTTATTTCTTTTATTTTAAATTTTAACCAAGTTAATTTTTAATACTATCTGATAATTGATTCGACTTTATTTTCTAATTTCTTTCATCATCGGTGGTCTTTTTTATCAAACCATATCTATTTAAGCCAAGGTTTTTGTCAACCTAAAGACAGTTTTACTTGTATGATGAATTTGAAAAATAATGAAATTAATTTTTTTTTTTGCTAATTAGCTATTCCAAATACTTAATTATTTATTCAGCAATAAAAGATATAAATTATATTTTATTGATTTAAATCTTAATATAGCTCATACCAAATTTTAAATATTTGATTATAAAAAGTTACTCTGTCATCTTCCAAGAACGTCGTACGTCCTCTTTCTTTTTTGATTGAATTCTTGGTATCTGTCCAAAGGGATAAACTTCTAAATACCAAATGGTTATGTCCTATTTGGTTAGTATTTTTAATTCTTTCCTTTTCTTGCCATTTATACATAATTTTAAGTGTAAAAATTTATATAAAATAAATGGTAATATTTTTGAATTTCTAAATATTAAATTTTTCTATAATCCAAATAAGGAAGAATATAATATATTAAATTTAGTTATTTTGTAGTCTTAAATATTAGAAAAATAATTAAATGAGTAGTCATACATATTAGGAAAATAATTAAATGAGTATTCCTACATATTAGGAAAATAACTAAATTACTTTTTTATCCAATGTAAACTCTAGTTTAAAAGGGTAAAAAATGCGAACGACATTTTGCTAAGGGCTTTTGATATTAGGCTATATAGACGATATTTACACCTTAATTATACCATGCTTTATTGTTGTTTTATAGGCAAAATGATAACAAAATGCTCTAATTTGTGTTCTTTTGCTTCGCAGGGAATAATCCAAGTTAGGAAGAACTATGGAGTGTTTTGGAGTCAACAGTGTGAAGGAAACGTCCAATCAAGAAGCATCCGAGCGGAAAGAAGCAAAAAGTGGACTGGGGTGAAATCCACCGCGACCGCGGTAGGACCGAGAGATAACTACGATAACCCATAGCTCATAATCCTCATAGAGTATTACTACGAGATTATAGCAAAAGAGTTAAGACCTAAACTAGCAATTGGGGAAATCAATGCCCTAGACCTTTTTACCATTGAATTATCTTTGATTCAGCATATTGTTATTTTCAATATTATTTGAAGTAGTTAAACAAAAACCCAACCTTTATTGATAAAAATTTTTCATCTGGTAATTATTTGAGTTGATAATAGCATTGCCAAGAGTTGTAATAGATAGGTTAGTTCCCTGAGGATTCGACTCCGGACTTAAAACCGGATTATATTTGCAGCGACCGCTTTGTCTTTTAGAAGACATAGTTGGGCGTGATCAGCTTTCATGCTTTTAATATAATATAGATTAACTTTAAAGTTTTGATAATTACTTCATTTAAAAAATTTAATCTAACATTACACTTGTGCAACCAAACAATAAATTTATAATTACACTGTAATTATACTATGACAAACAAAGAAATCGTCGTAATTACATAATTGTGCAATTATTGGGGTGTTAATTACTATCCTAGTAGTTACACCAACTTCGATTGCCTGGTAGCTTTCCAAACAGACCCTTGATAGATTGTGAATTCTACGCAAAGTAAAAAAATAGTAAAAGGTGTATTGAATTCAACCGGAGTTAGCGGTCACATTTACTACAAACTTAGTAAATAAACAAATAAAATAAAAAACTTGAAAATGAAGCCTCGCGTCACAGATCCACTTATTACATCACTTAAAAATCCAAGTCCCTTTTAGAATCTTTTAGTGTGTTGGTTGTCCAGTGTATATAAATAAGACATATAGGACTGCCATTTTCTCTTTATGTGACCAGTTTCAGCATTTAAAGAAAGAAAAGAGAGAGAGAGTGAAGAGAGTAGAAATGGAGAGGAGTTTAAGTGTTTCTATGGGAGGAGGATTTGATGATACTTCCAAGTTTGATGATGATGGTCGCCCCAAACGAACTGGTTTGTATCCCTTCACTTTTTTTTTTAATTTCTCCCTTCCCTTTGATTTCCCCTTTCTTCTCCTTTGTTCGAACTATTGCTCCTTTGGTGACTCAAACTCATAACCGGCCTGGTATCGTAGATGGGGATGCTACTCACTATGTGAGCAATCCCTCTTGTCTCTTCGTATACATGCATTCTTAGAAAATCTTGAAATTTCTATAAGTCAGATTTTATCATACAAATCCATAAAAAAGAAACTTTTTCTTTTCTCAGATCATCTTTTTCACATGCATTTATGAAAAATGTTGCGAAATTCACTCAGGAGGCGACAAGAAGAATCTTCAAACACATAAAAGAGAAAAAAGGACAAGGAGATAGAAAAAGTAACTAAAAGGATGTAGCTGAAGATTGTTTCAAAAAAACCAAAGAAATGGGAATTAACTAGGCAAAAAGCAAAGTGATTATAATTAATTAATTTGGTGAAATTACAGGAACGGTGTTGACTACAAGTGCACATATCATAACAGCGGTGATAGGATCAGGAGTGTTATCTTTGGCATGGGCTACAGCACAGTTGGGATGGATAGCAGGACCAGTTGCTCTCGTTGCTTTCTCAGTCATAACTTGGTTCACTTCTCTCCTTCTTGCTGACTGTTATCGCGCCCCTGATGGCTCTCGCAACTACACCTATATGGATGCTGTTCGTGCCCATCTCGGTATGAATTCTATGTACTGACAGTATAAAAAATATTTACATAATTGCGGAATTACGGATTGTGTTGTTTTCCTTTCCAACGCATCGTGTTATGTTGAATGTATTTATTTTAATTACGTGCTGAGATCAATGTGACATTTATCTTTCAGATGCATGTTTCTCGAGGTAAGAGTTTATTATACATGTTTTTGAGTAAATAATTAATGATTTCACTTGAGATACTTCTTAAGTTAGATTCGTAACGGCTTAAACAATCTAGTTTAGATACTTTTTTAGTTAAGTGATAATGGTCAACGGGAATATTTGACATTGTCTTTGAAATGCATCTTTGGTCAATGGTCATAGATGCGCAAAATCTAACAATTTTGAAGTGTTAAAAAACAAAAGAGAGAAAAATAACACTCATTTTTGTGATTTTATGTGACGACGTTTAACCAATGACAAGACATGGGGCTAAGAAACAAAATAAAACTTGAGCCACAATGTGGATCCTAATAAGTTATTTCATTCAAGATAAAATGAAAATAACAAAATTAAATAGTTTTAAAATATAAAAATATGTTTTAGACCATAATTAAAAAAAATATATGCCACATTAATCCTTTTAGACCAAAAATCTGGCACGTCAATTTCCCATGACAACAAAAAAGAGAAGGGTTGTTGGTTGTGGTCATTAATGACAATTGAGTATTCTTTGCATAAAGCCATTGTTGGAGATAAGGATTTCATTAATGATTCACTTATATATCTTCTTTCGTTATGTTTCTGCCTAGACTTTGCCGCCCCATTCTCTGCTTTTGACTACAATTTTAACCATTTCTCAACATGAGTTATTGTCCTTTTCTATTTTTTTTTAAAGAAAATTTGGATCGACAAGGGACAAATCTTAACATGGAGGAGGACATAAAATGTTTTAAGAGTCTATGAATAATGACACCCGAGTTCATATAAGTAGAATAAATGCACTCTAAATAGTTGGGTATTTCATGATAAAAAATGGCATGTAAACATACATACTAAAATACATGTATAACTAAGCAGAAGTGTCGATGATCATGAAAATACATTGTCAACATCAGGATCCAGGATTGTGTGCACTATTGTAAAAAGATGAATTTAAAATTTATATTTAATGGGTTCAACCTTTAAAAATTCTTTCATGAATCCATTACCATTTAGAAATTATAGGTTAAAATTAATTTTTTTTCTTATAATTTTAGTGATTTATAACATATGTAGCTATACTCCATATAAAAAATACTAAGATCATTGAACCATGCTACATCATCCACTGCTATTAGTTTTACTTATATAAAATTTTGTGATGACAAAGGGAAATCAAGGAATTCAACGTGTTAGATTTGAGAATGTGGAATGAATGAACCAATAGTAAAAGAAAAGGAAAAAAGAAAAATATACTTAATTAAAATGCAAGAGGGACACTAGACATGCACATCTAACTTCACTCGTAAATATGTGTCAATAATTATTGAACCATAGGACTCTTTGAGCTTGGGTGTACACGTCTATATTTAAATAATTTTAATAATAAGCATGGGTTCATGCGCCCTATGCTCCGACACAGATACGCCCCTGGCCAACGCTACAAATTGAGTGCTACCACTTAGCTGCACTTAGACTAAGAAGATATTAATTTTTTCTTTTTCTTAAAGAAGTAGTTCAAACACCCCTTATTAGAGATTTTGCACTGTATAAACGAGAATCAGATTCACAAATCTCTAAAAATATTTACTTTGCCGTATTATTTTCTATGTATGCAGGAGGAATGAAAGTACAGCTATGTGGAATAGCTCAATATAGTAATCTTGTTGGCATAACCATTGGATATGCAATCACTACATCCATCAGCATGGTGTAAGAATTTTTGTATAGTACATTTTAAGGCTTAATTTGTTTTGTAACACAATCATAATCTTTCATGATTAATTCTATGTTTTTCTTTCAGGGCAATTAAAAGATCCAATTGCTTTCATAAGCATGGTCATGCTGCTGGTTGTCATGAGTCAAACAATCCCTTCATAATTATATTTGGGATTTTCCAAATTATTCTAAGCCAAATCCCAAATTTTCACAAGCTTTCATTTCTCTCCCTCATTGCTGCTGTTATGTCCTTTGCTTACTCTTTCATTGGACTTGGTCTCTCTATTGCCAAGATTGCAAGTTAGTATCATTCCCAACATGTTCTATTCTTATTTTTAAGTTTTATATTCTATTCACTGACAGCATAATTTTTTTTACACAATCAACCTGCTGTAAAAGGTGATCTCATAATGTAAAAAGATTTTACTGTGTTACTGTATAAAAGCTAAAGCCTTTATTTTTTTCGTTTTTCTCTTGATGGTTTACAAATGTTTTTTTAATTTTGACATGGAAGATGATGGAGTAAATGGAAACACAAGCTTAACAGGAACAAGAATTGGAAAGGAATTGTCAGGCACAGACAAGATGTGGAACACCTTCTCTGCTCTTGGAGATATAGCCTTTGCCTATGCTTTCTCTACTGTTCTTATTGAAATTCAGGCAAAGCATCTTTCTTTTAACAATCACTAGCTAAGATCAGTTTTCTAATCTTTTTTTCTGGCTACTTAATGATGTTTTGTCAAATGACTCAACAGGACACACTGAAATCCCATCCAAGAGAGAATCAGTACATGAAAAGAGCTAGCTGTATTGGTATCTCTGTGTCAACAATATTTTACATGCTCTGTGGACTTATTGGCTATGCTGCATTTGGAAACAAAGCTCCTGGAAACTTTTTAACAGGATTCGGTTTCTATGAACCTTTCTGGCTTGTTGATTTCGCTAATGTCTGCATTGTCGTTCATCTTGTTGGAGCTTACCAGGTAACATCAATCATAACAAACACGTCTTGTAGTTCTTCTTTTCTTATCTTTTTTTCTACCAGCACAGATACCGGGTAAATCTAGCCCGGTGACTAGGAATGTGTTTGTCAATGTACTGAAGTGATGAGCTCGGAAAGAGGAGTCCTTAGGCAGATGGAATAAATCACCTACTATATTTTGATTCTGCTGAGATTTGAACCCTGGTCTCCCATGGTTTCTGTCCCACTTCATTGACCGCTAGGCCGTACCCTTGGTGCAGACGTGACACGTCTAGTGTTTCTCATTACAGAAAAGCTTAAATCCAATGTCAAGCTCAGTTTGACAATATGTTTGCAGGTGTTCTGTCAACCAATATTTGCATTTGTAGAAGGTTGGAGCAAACAGAAATGGCCAGAAAGTAAATTCATAACAAGAGAATACATGATTAACCTTTCACCTTTGGGGCTGTTCCCTTTCAGTTTTTACAGGCTGGTGTGGAGAACTGCATATGTGATATTCACAACCATATTAGCCATGCTATTTCCATTCTTCAACGATTTCGTCGGGCTTCTGGGAGCAGCCTCATTTTGGCCACTCACTGTCTATTTCCCAATTCAGATGTACATTGCACAAGCCAGGATTCCTAAATATTCATTTACCTGGATTTGGTTGAAGATATTGAGTCTTGTTTGCTTGATTATCTCACTCCTTGCTGCTGCTGGATCTGTTCAAGGCCTTATCAAGTCTCTTCAGAAATTCCAGCTCTTCAAATCTGAGTCTTGAAGTTCCTGTGGCTAATGTTGTATAGAATAAGGAAGGAAGAAAAAACCTCCATCTTTCAACCTTCCTTTTCTTTTATTTAGTGACATGCAGGCCCTTACTTATTAAAGGCATACACATTTGCACTATGTTGTAAAACTTATTCCTAGCTTTGGTTTACAAAATTGCAATAGTTTTCATACAGTTATTACTATGTTGCTAATTGCAATAGGTTTCAATTGGATCCAATGATATGAGATCATACTTTCTTGCACACAGATATTATATGTGTATATGCATGGGTTTCAACTCCACTCTGCCCAATAACTACTAGGACTATTATATTATTATGAACTTAATTTGACCATTTACAAACAAATTATCTCCCTTTTAAACATTTCCCTAAACACTTTATAATCTGTTCAAACTTTTCTGTTTTAGTATCGTCCAATTGGGATGAGAAAAGTACTCCCTCCGTTTCAATTTATGTGAACCCACTTGACTTGGCACAAAGTTTAAGAAAAGAGCGAAGACTTTTGAACTTGTGTAAAATGAGGCACATATATTTTGTGTGGCTATAAATCATTGCATAAAGGTAAATTACTTCCAAATAGGGAAAGGGGCATTCTTTTTGGCACGGACTAAAAAGGAAATATATTCACATAAATTGAAACGGAGGGAGTAGTATTTTAGGACTGTGATGAATACCTTCAATTGATAAATTGATTTGAAACCTATTTCAGAATGAAGTTTTGACATTCAATACTATAACTATGGCATTACAATTTCAAGTGCCATCAAGTACATAGAATCACTCATATCATTGAACCAAGTGATGTTTCACAAATTGTACGACGAACGCAGAATAACATCATTAATATTCACTCTTTACTACTATGTTGTCAGCTTGAAACTAGAAAACTTTATGTCAGACTGGTGAGATATATTTCAAGGTCGAATTCTGCGAAGGGAAAATTAACAGCAACTGAGACTTTCATACTCGTCTAACTCGTGGGCTATCATATCAAGCTCGACTTCTAAAGAATTACTGGAGACTTCCCATCAAAGGGATCAATATACAGAATATACAGTATGTGCTTCGGAATAGGAAATCTTATCTCGTTCACATTTTTTACAAATTTTACAGTCATAGAAATAAGATTTCTCAGTCAACATGATTATCTTCTAGCTATCACGGTAGTGTCCAACCAGAAAATGATAAGGTAAATATACCGAGGATAAGCAATGGAAACCTTTACTTAACACTTGAACGGTCTAACTTCATGAAACAAGCAGCTACTCAATTTAGAGGTGGAGCTGTCTGTGATATCCTCTCTTCTTCGAGTAGTACATAAGGATCAATATATGGTGGTGGACCAAGTCTGTTGCTTGCATCGTGGACAAATTGAGGTCCAAAATACTGCCGAAAGAGAAGGAAGCAGTCAATGGTAAATCAGGAACAAAAATCAAACTAGCAGCTGATCATAATACATCCAAAAGCATAAGAAATGTGAATTAATAGGGTCAAACACGCTTCAAATCTAACCTCCACAAAACCAAATAACACGTGAGGTATGTTCAACTCATGCACCTTTTTAGTTTCTTTTTTTGAATTCTTTTTAGGTATAATTGCTTTTTCCCCTGCTTTCTTGAGGTCCAATACACGTAAGGTATAATTGCTTTTTCCCCTGCTTTCTTGGAGGTCCAAATCATGCCATTTGTGATCCCCAACTTTTACAATATATGTGTAGCAATTCAGATTAACAGATACTCATAACATAGTTTGACATTGCAGTCAATGAGAATGTGATCTATTAGATTTGTTTGGCCACATTTTGCTAGATATTTTTGCTATAGCTCGTCTTTCTTTTTTATTTTTTGCGCTTTAACTCATCATCTCTAATTTTTTCCTACTCAGAATCATCATAATACCTCAAAGCAATCATGCAATGTTTCACAACTATTAGATAAGTTTATTTATTTTCTGATGAGGTAAAGCCCATCCCCCAAATTACCCCTAACTAAATAGCCCCTTCACAATATGTGCAAGACTGAAGTAGAGGATGTCAACCAGTTATTTCTTAACTGCACAGTTGTCAGGATGACACATCCTCACTATTTTTGGTATTCATTCGGTGACATCATACTCCGTAAAGACAGCTTCTACCATTTGGGGGTTGTGGAAAGTGAAAAAAACAGTTAGGAGCATATGGAAAAAATGACCCCTGCTGGTGTTTTAGATGCTATGGAAAGAAAGAAACTACAGATGCTTCTATGGAAAGGCTTTGCAGTTTGCACATTACCCGGCTGAAGTATAGATGTTAAACAAATCTTTTTTTGTTGGACAAAACTGAATTATGTTAAAGATGTAAATCAGCTAATAGATTCTGTTGGTTCTCTTTATTTTTGTTGAGAGCCTTATACTTTTGTAACTTTGTGCTTTTGCATCTTGTGGATCGTCAATAAAAGCCTTACTTCATCCCAAAAAAGGGGCAGATGAACAACTAAACAAGTATCATACAAGAACAAACATCTGATTTTCTTCTTCTTCGGTGATTTTTGAAAGTCATGCCAGAATATAGATAAGCAGCCCAAAAACCTTGGTATAGCAGAAAGATAAAATACACAAGTTAACTAATTGCAGTAGCCTCTTTAAAATAAAGACATCAGAAACATGCACGCCAAAGATCACCGAAATTAATTACCAGGTAAACAGCAGAGAAGGATGCAATAGTTGCGAGGATCAACGGCCAAAATGCCAAAAAAAATGTTCCCCCAAGAGTAAGCAACAGTTTTGCCCGTGGAATCAAACCCTACACAACAAACAAATAAAGATAAGCAACAGTTTTGCCCGTGGAATCAAACCCTACACAACAAACAAATAAAGATGTCTGATCATTAGTTATAACCCCATTTACAACATAAATTATGTCAACTCATTAAAATGTATAAAACAATATAGTTAATAACTCATTGCACATCTTTCATATGATTGTTTTCTGTAAAGTTGATTACTGCAACTCCTGTCCCAAAATGGCAAGGCTCTACTTTTCCTTCTTGGTAAGTCATACTTCTTAAATAAATTTTTCCTCTATTTTATTCTTCAAAATATATCAAGTCAACAATGCGACAAAAAATTCAAGGTGAAGGGAGAAACTCAATGTTATCAGGTCAAGAACCAATGAGAATGCATACTAACAATGCACGACATTATTGATCATGTGGAACTAAATTCATATAATGTATAAGGAGGAGGAATTCTGCCGACCTCAAGGCCTTCACTATTCAGTGCCATAGACTGCTCTCTTTGATTAGTCAAATTTCTTCCAGAATCTGTTGACAGCGCATTTCTCCGATAAAATCCTCCATCTTCTTCCCTAGATATTGTCTCCTCGTCTTCTTTAAGGTTTGTGTTTGTCTCCTCAAGCAATGAAGTTGGAGCCATGCCACGTCTTCTCAACTCTTTCATAAACAATGACTCTGGAGGCTCTTCACCTATGAAGAACCAACACTGGAGTTGAGATTCTTCTTAAATAAATCAAGAGTATATTCAAGTAAAAGCTACAACACAAAATGGAGGCGTCACGGTAGTTGAGCGATTGGCTATGTTCATTAGGCAAGTCAATCCATTCAACCACAACCAATAAAATTCAGAAATTTATGCCAGAGTTGCTGCAAACTTTCAAAGACTTGACTTTTGTATTTGAATGCATTTTTAAGGGATTCAACCATAAGATATGTAGGAGTTTCCCAGCACAAGCTGAATTGTTCAACTCTTATGGAATAGATCAACGGAAGATAAGCCACCTAATAGCGGCCCTTCCAATATTTAATTCTCTGTTAACGCTTTCCCTAAAAGGGCAGCCGGTGCACTAAGGTCCCGCTATGTGCGGGGTCCGGGAAATGGCCGGACTACAAAGGTCCATTGTACGCAGCCTTACCCTGCATTTCTGCAAGAGGCTGTTTCCTCGGGTTGAACCCGTGATCTCCTGGTCACATCACACTCATGTTCTTTTCCTGAAATACTTCAAATACTTCTGTTTTCTCTTAATTCTCACGGCCGGGACAATCAATCCATTGAACCTCATAAAGAGAGGCAAATCTCCTTTTTGCAATCAATTAACTGATGTACTTCACTTTAACTATGACAACTTGGTTTCTAATCTAGCCACTAATAATTAACCTCTCAATTTTCATCAAACCCAATATCCCCAAGAATTAGTGGGAAAAATGGAACTGGAGCAGCAAGAATATGCTAGAAACGGCATCATGTTACACACACACACACACAAACACAAAAGTTATCATATCCAATACCACTTAAAAAACAAGGCGTCTCCTGATCACAAAAAAAAAGAGGCTTTTGGAAACAAATGCCGAGTTAGAGATTACCATTACTACTCTGGTTTCCACTGTCTTGAACTCTACACCAAACCCTAAACTTTGTATCAGCAAATGTATTCAAGATTGGATTTTTCCTCTGAAACCTCACACGCAGAAACCTCCTTCGGACCATGGTGCTAAAATCAGGATTGGATTGAGAAAATGAGAATGGAGACTTCAATAACTGGAAAGATGCCATTTTTAGTTAATCAAATTTCCTCCAAATGAAATTAAAATATTAAAATTCCATTACAGAAACTTTAGCTGTAGTAGAAGCTAGAATTCAAGAAGCTTCACTTCATTAGTTAAACGGCGGCAGAGGATTACTGTTTGTCACTCAACCTGTGAGGTGTACCTTGGAATTTTTCAGCAATGTGTTGGCAATTTTGTAGCCATAATATAACTAGAGCTGAGCAATTATCATCTGTGTCGCCATCCTAGATAAATTACTTACGCTGCACCTAACCAACCAACCAGCTTTTCTTTTCTTGCAAAAGTCTCCAAAAATTGTTGTCATGTTATTTCTAGGCGTGCCAATGAATATTTAAAAACCGACTAAATTGATCAAATCGAACCGAATCGAACCGATTTTTAGGTTTTTTAAATAAAACCATAGGTTTTTACATAAATCTATAACCGTACCGATAATTAGGGTAGATTTTTTATTTTACAAAAATAAACCAAAAAACTACGAACCGTACAAAATAAATCTACATGTGAAAAATCGAATGTTATCATTTCCGATACGTAGACCAAATAATACAATGCAAGCAAAAGTTCCTAGATTCATGGAGACAGACGCCATCCTATGAGGCAGATTCGTTCCTCCAAAGTGGATGATTGCTCCTCTTTGGCAATCTATCAAGATTCTTCAAGTGTCTCAGGTCCCAGAAGTGCATGATAAATGCCGCCAAAGCCCAATACTGCAGAAAGATTTGAACAATGAAAATAGATGGCGAGTGCCTGATCGAATTGATCAGGTCATCAAAAGTGTTTGGTTTCAGAAGATGGAATGTCTAATGTTTTTTCACCCGGAGAACTTATTGGATTATATCTACACATTAAGTTTAAAAATAATAAAAAATTAAATTTTTCCTTGGGCGTTGGAATTATGAAACAGTTACAAGCCACAAGTAATTTAAACTCAAAATCCTAATTCCCAAACCTATTATGCTACTCCTATTGAAACTAAATTATTTCCAGCACAGTCACTAGTAAGATTAAAGTATTCTAGCGATTATGAGTTGCAAACTACAATATGTTGAATATGTTTCCTTTCATATGATTTAGATTTATCTTTTTGAATATATATATCTTTCACCTTTTCTTAATTTATCACTCTTTAAATAGTAAAAGTGTTTAGAGAGTTTTGCCAAGTCCTATACAAGTATATGTTTTATTGCATTCTACATCTAATAGTGAATTTTATATGACATTAAAAAAATATCGAAAATTAATCGAACCGTACCACTTTTGAAGACAAACCGACATGATTGGGATGGTTTCGAAAAATCTAATTTTTATTATACATAATAGAATAATCGAAAAATTGGTATGGTACAAAATTTATAAAATAACCGGCCGAACAGAACCATAGACACTCCTAGTTCTTTCTTATATTCCTTTTTTTCTTTTAATAGTATTTCAAATAATTTTGAAGATATTTATTCACTATTTTGTGGTAAAAATTTCACGCCCTATTTTTTTGAATAAGAATGCCGGACTTTGAAATATAAGAGGTGCAATATTTACATAAAATTACTCTAAATGTAATTTTTTTATAAAGCGGTCGCTGCAAATATATTCCGGTTAACAAGTCCGGAGTCGAATTCCACAAGGAATTAACCTATCAATCACAACTATCGGACTTACACAAATTCACGTATTCAATCTTCGGAAATATTTGAGTAATAGATTGGATGTTTACTAACTAAAGATTACGTAATGTAAATGCAATAATTAAAAACTAACTACGAACGGGTTGTAGACAAGAATTGGAATGATCTAAGGTTCTGATTTCATCTATTGTCGGTCCTTTCCGCTACGTTTGCTATAAATTTGCCTAAGTCTTCTCTATCGATCATGAGCACTCTGACTGTCGTAACTCTCTCCCGAGTAATTACAACAATATATAGACATATTCTCCCGAATTACGCTAGCTAGCCTTAAATACAGCTCATTTAGATTGGACCCAAGGTTTCGTTATCCCTAATCTCACCTTTAAACCATTCGTATTGATCCTGCATATACGTTAGGAGTGGTGTTGTTCAACAGCTACCTAAATATGCACTCTCTCCCGAGTAATGCATACTAAATAGGCACAGTCGATTGAGGGCCCTTCAATCAACAGCAATCACAATATAGTTGAACAAATAGAGAAAATACTATGGCAAATCTATATTAACATAACAAGAAAATCATCTTCCAGTATGTTCCATCAAAACCCTAGATTAGGAGTTTAGCTATGCATAATTGTTTTCACAATCATAACAATAGAATTCATCATCAATGATAAAAACAACAGGAAGAAAGGTAAAAACTCTATGCCGAATCTTCTGTCTTGCTCTTGTATGTTCTTGCCTTCAAAATCCTTCCAAAAACCAAGATACCCTCTTTTTGGGCGAGCTGGGCTTCATATAGGTCAAGGAGAGTCGCCTCTGAACTTACAAATTTACCCCTGAAATAAAAATTCTCGGAGAGACGTACGCGGTTGCGGATCAACCGCGGATGGACCGCGCATATTTCCCCTTGTTCTGCCTGACGAGCGCGACCGCTGATCGACCGCGCACCTGGAGGAGATTTCTGCCTTCAGTCTTCTTTTGCGCGCGCCCACCTCCGATTGGCCTTCATTGCTCCATATTAACTCCAAAACACTCTTTAATGTCCTCATAGCCCGGAACAGCTCCTGTAAAAAAAAAATTCTTAATTAGAGCAATTTGTCATCATTTAATATCAATAAAGTGCAACTAAGTTGGAACGTAAATGGTAGCTAAACTACATAATTATAGCCTACTATCAAAAGCTATTAATAAAGTGAGGTCAAAAAAATCATAGTAAAAAGAGCTGTTTTGATTCTCTACATTAATTCGTAGACATTTCTGAAAATCTTTAGTTCAAATTTTAAACTATGAATTAATTTGTGTTGTTATTGTCTTAAGTCAGAAAATTGATTAGATTGACCAACAAACACCAATAATATAACCAGTGAAATTTTACAACCGGAGCTGAGGAGAGTAGTGCGTATGTAGTCTTACCCTTATTTTTGTGAGGTGGAGAGCTTGTTTTCGATAGACCCTCGACTCAAGAAAAGCATAATCCCAGCAATCATTAAAAGGATAAACAAAGCAATAATAACAACAAAAAATACAAGATAACCGAATCAAGAACTAACAAATAATAGAAAACTTTGAACTAAGAAAGTATAGGGGTATTTTTAATACTACCAGTATGCCAAAGAGAAACGTGCCATTACCTACTAACCTACTACCTTAATCCTCGACCTCTACACCCTTCTTTATTAGATTGAGCCCTGATAAATAAAAAAATTCACATATATTGGGAGAGAGAAAGTATTAGTCTGACATTGTAATTTTATCACATATCCAGAAGATGAAGGTAACAGAAATGAGGATGTTGAGGTGGATGTGCGGGCATACTATGATGGATAAGATTAGGAATGATGATCTTCGGGAGAAGGTGTGCGGGGCTCCCATTGACGATAAAATGCGGGAAGCGAGGCTCAGATGGTTCGGGCATGTTCAGAGGAGAAGCCCAGATGCTCCGGTAAGGAGGTGCGAACGGCTGGTTGTGGAGGGCACGAGAAGAGGTAGAGGGCGGCCTAAGAAGTATTGAGGAGAGGTGATTAGACAGGATATGGCGAGACTTCAGATTTCCGAGGACATGGCACTTGATAGGAACACGTGGAGGTCGAGTATTAGAGTTGTAGGGTAGGAGGTAGTTGAGTCTTGCTTTATGTCATGAGTTTGTGAGTCTAAGTCTGGTAGGTATACTATTTCGCTTTTGCTTTGTATCTTTCTTCTTGATTGCATGGTGTTCCTATTTTTCATATTATTTCTGTGTTGTTGCTGATATTGTCCCCTTTTGTCTTTTTGTCTTCTTGAGCCGAGGGTCTTTCGGAAATAGTCCCTCTACTCCTTCGGGGTAGGGGTAAGGTCTGCGTACACACTACCCTCCCCAAACCCCACTAATGGAATTTCACTGGATCGTTGTTGTTGTTGTTATATTTCATAAGATATTTTTTATTACATTTCGGGGGTAGGGGAGGGAAAATGGAGGAATGGATTACAAGATAAAGAAATCAAACTCTCGCCAACAAGCTAAAATTTAGACAGCCAACTAACAACAACAACAAAAAACTTAGTGTAATTTCACAAGTGAGGTCTGGGGAGGATAGAATAGACCTTATCCCCTACCTTCAAAAAAGCTATCAACTCAGCTAATAAGATTCCTCATTATTATAATATTTACAATTTCCATCTAATAAGTTACTATTATATTTAGATGTAAGACCTAACTTTCAAGAAAGGAGAAACGGAGGGCCAGAGATGCAAATATGCACATGTTTCAGTTAATAAATCATGAAAACAAATGGATTAAAATACATGTCTTTCATTTGTTTGACACCTCCAAGCAAACAAAATATACTAAAGAAAGAAAAAGTTTAACAATTGGCTGTATTTGTTTAATTTAACTACCACACAACATAAACCAGTTTTGATGATTCCTCACCAGTCACCATCACCAATTGCAATTGTTTAGATCTGACTATTGCATTGTTGTAATCACAATCATTCAATCATATTTTATCCTAAACGATTAGTTACAAATTATTGTACGAAAAGAATAGATATTATTGTATTTGATTGATATTCTTGCTAAGATAAAATATATAATTGCTTCTTTGGACTCACCATCTGTCTATGACAAAACAATAGTAATACTAGATTCGGATATATGTAGCAATTATAGAAAGAAAATGTTTTTTCTTTTCATAAGAAAACGATCTTTCAAATTTATATTTTATGTGAGAAATTTTACAATAGCCGTCATACTCAACAACCATAGTGTATTGATCACGCCCAACTATGCCTTATAAAAAGAACAACGCGGTCGCTGCAAATATATTCTGGTTAACAAGTCCGGAATCGAATCCCACAGGGAATTAACCTATCAATCACAACTATTGGACTCACAGAAATTCACGTATTCAATCTTTAGAGATATTTGAGTAACAAATTGGGTGTTTATTAACTAAGTATTACGTAGTAAAAAAATGCAGTAATTAAGAACTAACTATAAACGATTTGTAAGCAAGAATGGGAATGATCTAAGGTTATGATTTTCCCTATTGTCGGAATCCTTTCCGCTATGTTTGCTATAAATTTGCCTAAGTCTTCTCTATCGATCATGAGCACTCTGCCTGTCGTAACTCTCTCCCGAGAAATTACAACAATATACTAGACATATTCTCCCGAATTACGCTAGCTAGCTTTAAGTACAGCTCACTTAGATCGCACCCAAGGTTTCGTTATCCCTAATCCCACCTTTAAACCCTTCGTATTGATCCCTCATATACGTTAGGAGTGATAATGTTCAACAACTACCTAAATATACACTCTCTCCTGAGTAATGCACACTAAATAGGAACAGCTAATTGAGGGCCCTTCAATCAACAGCAATAAACACATAGTTGAACAAATAGAGATAATACTACGGCAAATCTATATTAACATAACGAGAAAATCATCCTTCAACAGGTTCCATCAAAACCCTAGATTAGGTATTTAGCTACTCATGCTCGCAGTAACAATTCCCCAAATAATTTGCATAATCAAATTACAAATTAAAGATGAAGGAATGAAGAATTCAATGATAATCTCCTCCAGAAATAGTCTCCGATGTGTCAAAAGTCCTCAAAATAGCATTTTTACATGTATTTATACCAAGTAGGGTCGGGCCCAGATGAAACACCCTTTCCTGCGCGAAAAAGGACTTGGCTCTGTAAAATTTGTACAGGCACGCCGCACGCCGAACTGTGCGGCACGGCAGTGGGGAAGTTTAGAGAGCTGTTTTCTGACAGACTGTTGTAAAATTGCACAGATGCCGCGCACGCTGCGGCGCACTGTGCGACGCGGCAGTGCAATTTTCTCAGAGTGAAATTATTTCATCCTCTTTTGACATCTAGACTTGGTACACGACCTCCGAACACAATCTCAGCTTAATGCATTGGGCTTTTACTCAGACTTCAAAGCTCCAGATTGATCGATTTAGCTCCAAATTAACTTTTGAACTCGGGATCACTTCCTGCAAGGCATAAAACACGTACTAAGTGTAATTCACTATCATTTGAGCTTAAGTACACGTAAAAATGCAGTAATTGGAATGTAATACTACGGCTAAAACACGAGTTTCTAGCCTCACATCAACAACCCACACTTAAACCATTGCTCGTCATCGATATGGGTGTCTAACGGGTGGGCCGGGCCGGGCTGGGTAGGCCAATTTTAGAACCGGACGGGTTGGGAACCGGGCCGGTTACGGGTTAGGGCTTACCGGGTTTAACGGGTTCGGGTTCATCCGGGTAAAAAATGAACCGTACGGGTTACAGGTACAAGGGGCCGGTCCAGGCCGGGTTAGTGTAATTTTTCATTTTTTTTGTATTGTGTATAACTATTGTAAGTTATATTAATATAAAGTAAAAATATAAAGACTACAATGAAGATGGAAAAAAATTGCACTTATAAATTGCAAGTGCTACATTTATTTCAAAATTCAAACTTACAAATTGAAAGGTTTACATTTAACAACAAGTAAATTAATGAAAAAAGAGAAAATTCAAAAGTTTTGCATTGCCTTAGTAAGTTCTTCATAATCAATATGAACTGATTGGCCTTCTTCTGGAGTGTTAAATTCAGATGGGTTACCATGTGTTAATATATCTCCAAGTTCCTCGTCTTCTGGGCTATTAACATCTTCACGTCCTTGATTTCTTCGTTCCGATCTAATCCAATCTCTGAAACATACTAAAACTTCCAAAGCATTGCTTCCCAATGAGTGACGGGTGTCTCCAAGTTGTTGTCTTGCTTGGCTAAATGCACTCTCTGATGCAACAGTTGAAATTGGCACATTCAGCACGTCCCGAGCCATAGCGGAAAGAAGAGGAAATTGCTTTTCATTCTCATGCCACCACCCCAACGGTGAAAATTCCTTTGTGCGAGGCTCTTTTTGCTTCTACAAGTAGAATTGAAGTTCATCAATGTTCCTGCTACTGGTTTGAGTGTTAGAAAATGTAGAAAAAGTATTAAAACTATCAAGACCTTCATCATCATCCACAGTAGTAAAAGTGGTACAGTGCATAGTGGAATTAACATTGCCTACATTAAGAGCAGCATCATCAATTATATTTGTCACGCCCCGAACCTGGGGGCGAGACCGGCACCCGGTGCCTCACCTGACCTTGCGTATCAACTTGCTACTAAGGAACTTTGAACATGTGATGTCATACTTTGGCCATGGGCCACATTGCAAGACAACTGCGAATGCTGACTAAATATCAATATAAAGATGGGCCAACAAGCCGTCGTAATTATTGCAGCTGACAAACCAACCAGATATACATACAGGGCCTACAAGCTCAATATATTGCACTAACTGACAGGATATGTCTACAAGCCTCTACTGGTGGATATACTGTGATCGGAACAGCTCCCCGACCTACTCATACCATATATACATATATATATACACAAGATGTACATAAAGCTCTAGACCCGGCAACTCTGAAAGGCATGGAGCTTACCGATCAAGCTGAACTCGGGCAACACTTAATGAGGAGGTCTACCCGCCTATCTGTCTGAACCAGCACGCATGAAATGCAGTGCCCCCAGAAAAAAGACGTCAGTACAAAATAATGTACCGAGTATGTAAGGCAATATACTGAAAGCTGAAACTGAATTGATAATATAGTAACTGGAAGTAACTGGAAGTCAAAGATAATCTGAAGATATGCTTACCTGCTGATACTGACTCAACTCTCTCAATATAGTAAGTAAAATAGCTGTCCGGCCCTATAAGGCTCGGTATATATATATATATATAATTGCTCTGCTGTAGTAGGCTCGCTCATAGGCGCTCGGCCATACTAGGCTCGGTATATAACTTACCATCTGATCAGAGGTTGCCCAATAGGGGCCTGCCCATCGATTATAGCCCGATGGTAATGAAAATACTCTAATACTGTATATATAAACTCTCTGCTCTCTTGACTGGAAGAAGGAAATACTCAATTGAATGAATATTGTAACTTACAAAACTAAGAAAATATACGTAATTTCTGGAATATGAATTTTTCTTTATGCCTCGTTATCAAACTTGTGTAATGACAAGATCATGCCAAAATGACGGAAGGGCTTAGCCTTAACATACCTGTTCCTTGAAATATTTGAACGAATCTGCTTCTGCGAAATATGGACAAAATTCACACTTGGACGAACTTGAAATCTTGGATGAATTTCTTCTGCTTCTAATGTTTTTGAACAAAATGTTGGCTAAGGAGTTGAATTGTTGAATGCTTGAAATTTTGAACGAAATGTTGGCTAACGAGTTGAATTGTTGAACGAAAATGATTCTGCTTTCTCACGTTTTTGGTTTTGAAATTTTGGAAGAAATTTGGATTCTGTTCTTTCACGTTCTTCTTAAAGACAAGAGGTCTTTGAAACTTAACCAAGAATCAGACCAAGTGACTCCTATTATTTTGTCCACAGGAATTCCAACATTTTAAGTCTTTCCTTTAAAATGACTCATTCTAATGAGTCATTTAGTGTCTTTACACGTTACATGTCAAGCAAACATATATGACTATGAGTCATATGTTGAATGGTGGCATACTGCCACGTGGGGAGTAGGGGTGGGATATTTAATTAATTTATTTTATCCACTTATGAGTTTATTGGGTAATGTCTTGTTATCCGTAATTAATCAATTACCCGCATAATTTAAAAATTATCATAAATTACTTAAAATTTTATTTATTTTTAAAATACTTCATATATACTTTATATATTATACTACCGTGGTCATATGGTACCTTGCATGGTACTAGTTCATAATTATCGGGTATTACCGCTCGACCCGTATTTTTCCAAATTGGCCACTTTCAACGAAACTCGTTTTCTGTAATCCGTGTACCCCTTTATCCTTCATAACATTTATTTATCGCTTGTTATTAATAGCGTAAATACGTTAACGTCAAGATGATCTCATCCTCGAGTCTACGTCCATTAACTGAAGATGAAATTTTAACGTACGAAAACGCGAGATGTAACATCCTTCCCCCCTTAGATACATTCGTCCTCGAATGTTCAACTCCCCGTGATCCATATAACTTTGGTAGGGTCGCCTTTGTAATAACACTGCTACCAACTCTCCCTGTAGAAGCTTAATAATCCAACGCCACACCGGACCACAATCATCAATAACAACAATGGCCTCACATGACCAATGACAATATCTAACACTAGAATCCATACACGTACCTTAAGGTTATGACGTCTCAGTCGGACCCTTCTCTAGAGGAGGAAATAGGTAGGGATAAACGCATAGGTCCGTTTAGCCATCCGTATGAATTTACTGCCATAACTCTTACTTTAATTTATCGTTGCTGAGGTCTGCTACTAAATCCCAGCTTACTCTCGTTGCTTATTCCATATGTATAAGTTTAAGTCCTTTAATGTTTCCTCATTACTGCTCATCTTTAGAATGACGGCCTAATCTCATCTCATACTTTTTGACTTTTGTCCATCCATTGTTGATTCACCTCATTATTGATCTACAATATACCACTGATAGCTTGAAACTTCTTACGTAATACTTTGCCCCTAGGCTTACGTTACATCAAGGAATATTCGAAGTGATTCCCATAATTGTATTTCATAGTGTCTCAATGTGATTCACCTTATGGGGGTATCCTAATTTTGTGCCGCCAGCGAAATCTTTTCTCCTTCTCTTTTTTTTCTTCAAATCATTATTCAAACGAAGGCCCAAACGTTATCCTTTATCTGTCACAATTATACCCCCATTTTATTAACAGGTCGGCATTTCATTCCTTCTAAATGCTATTAATCTTAGACTCCTTTGAGTTCATTCAGGCTATACTGAACTTTTAATAACTTAGAGAAACCATTATCTCTCTTGTTTCCATGGACTTAATCCCGAGGACTTATCCATTATCGTCACCTTTTCACTTGCCTTTCCTCATCCTTACTCATGTTTCCTCAAAACTTTGCCGCTCTACCATACTTTAGCTTGCGACCTATACATATCCATTTATACCACTTGCAACTTTCCTTCAACTTGCTTGCACCATAAATTTCCTTATGTTATTCTGGAACGTCAAGCGAGACATCACATCGTCTCCAACTTTTCTCTACTCTCTTAACTAGATCTCTCAGTACTTAGAAACCATAGGTTGGAAGACATGCCGCCGGTGATGCCGCTATCATTCCTGGTTATTGGATCCCCGTGCTTATAGCCTTCTATCCGAAGTATGGACTATTCACGATCTTCTGCCTTTGAGTATCTCGTACGTTGTTCACCTTTATCTTACTTACCTTAAAATCTCGCATCGTATCTTCTATCTCTTTCCTGACCTCCCTTCTACCTAGGTGTAATTCACATCTATAACTTGAAGCTCTATTATAATACTCGCACCTCTGGTACATACACAATCCGGTGGGAGCTTCGTACTGACTTCTTATGAGGCTGGTACTTCTTGTAGCTGGCTTTATGATAGAGCCACTATAGAATGTGGTTGTTGTGTTATTTTTCTTGAACATCTGATATTAAGAGTGATTTTGTCATGTTCTCAAGCACAACTTCTATAATTTTTCTAGGTCCAATAATCAGACTCCTGATTTACTTGGGTGATGTAATTTTTTAGTTTCCTCTTCCTTCTGATTAGCCTTTACGTAGGCTTAAGCTATCTTCCGATCTGTGGCTCATAGTATCAGTTATTACCTTAGCCTTTCATGGGCGTTATGGAATATCCATGATACAATCTTCTAACAATTCAATCCTTTGTCTATGCCCTAGGATCAATTCTTTCTTTTAACTTATACCGGAGTCTTCTATGGCTGTATGATTGTCAACAAATATGCTGCCTGGATAATGCTCCAAAATCTTGAGTGTATCCATAACGTACTAACTTTGGATCATTGATCAAATAATTCTTTTGTTCCATCTTAGCTTTCTTTCAACGTAAGCTATTACTTTTCCTGGTCATTCTGCCCCCTTGTTGCGTCCATACTTAGCTTATCTTAGTGCCCATACTTGCCAGAGTTTTCATACAACTCATATGATCTCGAATATTACTTTTAATTCTTACTTCCCGTTCATTAGCCACGGTAGGTGCCACTTTCCTTTGGAATGCTTACAATGTTTTTGCGAGATTGTTGTTACACGACCATTTCCTCTTTAGGTCATTGTGCTTAGGTTGAAGCCTTCTTTCTTATCTCCTCAGCTAGTCTTTCGTTGTAGTAATTAGGGAGAACCCTTGACTCTCGTAAAGCTATGAGCTTATTACGGACCTTTTTGATGTCCTTACTTGCCTATAATCATCCGTAGTTGCTTAATTCCATGCCCTTGTGCTTGTATGGTTGCTTCTGAACTAATATTTTGACTGCCTTCCCAGTGGCACTTTCTTTTATCCCCATAACACTCATACGGTACCTTTAACTACCCCGACTCTTGTTTGAATATATCTCAAGTATTATAATGATATTCTTCGAGACTGAATTCTCCATGTTGGGTTCTAATATGTTTATCTTACACGATCTGATGACTCGTTTGTAATCTCCTGTTTAGCCATAACTGGGATCTTCCTGACCAATTTCTAACTACTCGTTGGCCCATTCTCATATCAATATTCCTCGTAATCTTTCTTGGGTTATTTCCTTTGTCTTAACTTACGTCTCGCACTGACTCCTTATTTATTAATAACAGCTCGGACAGGAACCTTTACTTCCTCTCCTTGACGTCGTGCTTGCACAATTTTCTTGAATCGTAACGTATCTGTAAGATTTGGATAAGTGCCATCTCATTCCTCTTTCATTTATCACCTTCTTCATTTACCATTCCATAGTCACTAGAACCACTTAATTCTGACTTAATGCCACATCACTCCATATTCCCCCCTTTAGGGGTGTACTAAGAGCTGAAGCCACGAGGATCTACCTATAGATGTTTTACCTCTTCATCTTTGGCGTCGTTTCTCAACATCAATGATCCTTACTCGCCTTGACGCAATCCTTCTGTACCAAGGATGACAAATTTCCTTACTCGCGAGGGTGACACTTAGCGTAACTGGCACATACAGTCTTTTAAGCTTAACTTTGCTCACATTGCTTGCTTTAGGGAAGCGTCCCCCTGAATGACCATTCTCTGAATTCATCATGAATCTTCTTCTGTGGTCCATTCTATTACCGGTGGAACGAAATCTGAAATTCCCATGATGCCGAGTATTTTCCAATCATCCAGTCCCTAATTCATATTTAGTTTATCTTGTTTAGCAGCCCATACTGATTTCTATTACTCTGGGGATTAACTCTCCCTTCTGGTAGTCACGTTGGAGTCACGAACTTATTTCTCGAAATAAGGATATAACCTTATGGCCTATACTCTTTTGTTGTCTTAAGGCCCATCACATTTCGTCTCTTTCTTCATTTGACTATAGGTTCTGTAACACTCTACCGTTTTTATCCATGTATCACACCTTATTCATAATGCTTCCTTATCTCTCTTCTCATTACTCTACTAATATTTCTGCATATCCCTTTTCTTGTGAAGACTTCAATACGACATTCTTTCGCTTTTAGCTTTCCTTTGCTCCATTCAGTGACTCGTCAAGTTGCTTAACGTTTTCGCTTTACTAGGGACGCGAGCCACACTAAGGTAATATTTATCCCTTCAAGGCTTATAGTGCATGTCGTTGTAGTATTCATATCTGGCTGCACTATTTTAGAGTGCACCATCTAGGTGTCTCATAAAGAGATCTATTAGCACATTTGCGATATCCTTCGGAAATGTCAACTGACGCAATCAATTCATCCATCATATTTTCTTATACTACTTTTGTTAACCCCCATAGGGCATATCTGGAATGGGTGCGACCAATTTATATACCTCTATTGCTATTGAATATAACTAAGAAAGCTTATGTTCCTCCTCAATTATAAACGCTGTTAACCTTCATTAACTAGGTACCTCGTACCCTTTTCCACCTTGCTCCTTTTACTTGCTGAAACTTGTACTTATCTTCTTAGTCTCTCATTGTCCTTCACCATAACGATGAATAGGCATTCTTGCCTTAAGGCTTCTTATCAGGAAACTTACACCTTTCAGTACACCCATGATCTTCTAAAGACCTCATATTTACATATCGTAGGCATCATACAAAAATTCAATTCCTCTGACTCAGCTCTTCCACAACTATCTCTCTTGTCAACCTTCTGTTCGGATGTAGGCATCGTCTTATTACGAATAAAATAGAATTTCGGAATTTGAAATCTTATAAGTGAGCTCTACCACACGATCTAGAGTAAGAAGAAAGAGTGATAATCCTAAATGCCCTGTAGCCTCCTGCTTATAAGTACGGTGCATGACACACCCATAAACAAGACTCTACTAGACACGGCTTGTAGATTCCCTAGGATAGAACTGCTCTGATACCACTTTTGTCACGCCCCGAACCTGGGGGCGGGACCGGCACCCGGTGCCTCACCTGACCTCGCGTACCAACTTGCGACTAAGGAACTTTGAACATGTGATGTCATACTTTGACCATGGGCCACATTGCAAGACAACTGCGAATGCTCACTAAATATCAATGTAAAGCTGGGCCAACAAGGCCGTCGTATTTATTGCAGCTGACAAACCAACCAGATATACATATAGGGCATACAAGCCCAACATATTGCACTAACTGACAGGATATGTCTACAAGCCTCTACTGGTGATATACTGTGATCGGAACAGCTCCCCGACCTACTCATACCATATATACATATATATACACAAGATGTACATAAAGCTCTAGACCCGGCAACTCCGAAAGGCATGGAGCTTACCGATCAAGCTGAACTCGGGCAACACTTAATGAGGCGGTCTACCCGCCTATCTGTCTGAACCTGCACGCATGAAATGCAGCGCCCCCAGGAAAAGGACGTCAGTACGAAATAATGTACCGAGTATGTAAGGCAATATACTGAAAGCTGAAACTGACTCAACTCTCTCAATATAGTAAGTAAAATAGTTGTCCGGCCCTAGAAGGCTCGATATATATATATATATATATTATATATATATATATATATATATATATATATTATATATATATATATATATAATTTTACTGCTTCGCCGTAGTAGGCTCGTTCATAGGCGCTCGGCCATACTAGGCTCTGTATCTCGACCAACTGGCTCGCTCATTAGGCGCTCGACCACAATAGGCTTGGTATATAACTTACCATCTGATCAGAGGTTGCCCAATAGGGGCCTGCCCGTTGATTATAGCCCGGTGGTAATGAAAATACTATAATACTGTATATATAAACTCTCTGCTCTCTTGACTGGAAGAAGGAAATACTCAATTGAATGAATATTGTAACTTACAAAACTAGGAAAATATACGTAATATCTGGAATATGATTTTTTCTTTATGCCTCGTTATCAAACTTGTGTAATGACAAGATCATACCAAAATGAAGGAAGGGCTTAGCTTTAACATACCTCTTCCTTGAATTATTTGAACGAATTTGGTTCTGCGAAATATTGACGAAATTCACACTTGGACGAACTTGAAATCTTGGACAAATTTGTTCTGCTTCTAACGTTTTTGAACGAAATGTTGGCTAAGGAGTTGAATTGTTGAATGCTTGAAATTTTGAATGAAATGTTGGCTAAGGAGTTGAACTGTTGAACGAAAATGATTCTGCTGTCTCACGTTTTTGGTTTTGAAATTTTGGAAGAAATTTGGATTCTGTTCTTTCACGTTCTTCTTAAAGACAAGAGGTCTTTGAAACTTAACCAAGAATCAGACCAAGCGACTCCTATTATTTTGTTCACAGGAATTCCAACATTACAAGTCTTTCCTTTAAAATGACTCATTCTAATGAGTCATTTAGTGTCTTTACACGTTACATGTCAAGCAAACATACATGACTATGAGTCATATGTTGAATGGTGGCATACTGCCACGTGGGGAGTAGGGGTGAGATATTTAATTAATTTTTTTATCCACTTATTAATTAACTGGGTAATGTCCTGTTACCCGGTAATTAATCAATTACCCGCATAATTTAAAAATTATCGCAAATTACTTATAATTCTATTTATTTTTAAAATACTTCATATATACTTTATATATTATACTACCGTGGTCATATGGTACCTTGCATGGTACTAGCTCATAATTATCGGGTATTATCGCTCGACCCGTATTTTTCCAAATTGGCCACTTTCAACACAACTCGTTTTCTTTAATCCGTGTACCCCTTTATCCTTCACAACACTTATTTATCGTTTGTTATAAATAGCGTAAATACGTTAACGTCAAGATGATCTCATCCCCGAGTTTACGTCCATTAACCGAAGACGAAATTTTAACGTACGAAAACGCGAGATGTAACAATATTTGCATAATAATTATATAATTATTGTAAAGAATCATTTAGCTTGTTCACACAAACATTTATATCTGGGGTTTCAGTTGGTCCAATCTCCATATAAGTATATAAAGCATTCATTAATTGGTGACAATCAGACATCTTAATAGAAGGATTCAAAACAACACCAATTAAGTAGTTTGGAGGAATTGGAAAGAAATATTTTTTGAATTTTGCTTGCATTTGTTCAACAACATCCCTATATTTTTCTTTCTTCTTAAATTCAAAGATTAGAAAAGAAATTTCAGCTATATGTACTAAAGCCATAGTAACAGTAGTGTAATATGCTCCAGAAAACTCAACAGTAGCTGTATAAAATTTATGTAAAAATTTAACAACATCATTAATGACCTCCCAAGTAGTAGTTGTTAACATACGACTTGGATCAGTACAATGCGCATTAGCAACTTCAGTTATTGGGAATCTATATTTGTAGCAATATTTTAAAAATATATATATGTATAATTCCATCTAGTAACAATTTCGTCTGGCATGAACCTAGGTTTAAGGTTATGCTCGGTACACTTATTCTTAAATTCCCTAATTCTAGATTGTCTATTATTTCCTTGAATAACACCAACTGCTCTTCTAACATGAGTAATCTCAGTTGAAAATAAACCAAGACCACTTTTAACAATTAAATTATAAACATGACATGCACACCTAACATGAAAAATTATAAACATGACATGCACAATTAAATTATGAGCAGGATATCTATATGATATGCAGAGTTCTTATGAGCATGATTTCTATATATATGATATGCAGAGTTCTTATGAGCATGATTTCTATATATATGAAAGTGCAGAATTCCTATGAGCATGGCTTCTACATATGAAAGTGCAGAATTCCTGCGAACATGATTTCTACAGATGAAAGTGCAGAAATAAGCATGATTTCTATGTGTGAAAGTGCAGAAATTCAAAGAACAACTCCTATAGGTAGGATATCTACCCTTATGCATACACAGATAACCCTCCCCTTTTTACTAAAACCCCATAAGTTATTTCAAAATTTATTACAGACCAAATGAATCAAACAGAGAATAAAATTACATCAGAGCTTTTAAGCTGCATCCAAGGAGCCTAATTCAGACCCAAGGTCTAACAACATGATATGACCCAACTGCCGGGATCAAGTTCCAAGGCCTTTCTCTTATCTGGAATGTGTCAAATTTCCAAGGAGTTTCAAGAACTCTAGGCAATGCTTACACCCAGATATCATTACAGAACTGAATTAAAGTGCAGTGCGGAAGGGCCAGCCCTCCAATGTCCAAGTTCAGAGGGAACTCAAGGTCCCAAGGCAAGGCTCATTGGAGAGGGGCAGAACTTAGAATCTAGGAACAAGTGTAAGTGCGATAGAGGGAAGTGCAATAGAGGGAATTAGGGGATGCCAAGGCAGGCTGGTGGTCATGCCCAGCAACATAGAATGCTGGCACACCCCTGACCAGCCCACTAGCCAAACATTGGAGAGTCAGGACCTATTGAAGGTCAAACCATGGCCTGGGCAGTAATTGGGATACTGTCAGGCCAAGGTTTCAACTCAACACATAAAGGGGATTAGGGGTAGGGATTCATATGAGAACAGAAGCAAAGAAAGGAAAAATACTTAGCATAAGTTACGAAGCATGAACAACAAACTACACAAAAGAATGAGACTATAGAATAAACACATAGGGATGAGGCAAAAATTTAAATAAAGGCGTATCAGTTTCAGAAAGAGACAAGCAAAAGAGAGCAGAAGTCTTGCAAAGAAGCCACAGCACAAACAGCAAGAGAGAATACTTTGTGTGTGAGTGTGAGTTCAGAAAAGACTCTAGTGTTTTCTTGTGTTCTTTTTTTGGGTGTTAATAAAAGAGCAGGTATTTATAGTGTGAGAAACATGCCGAAACAAGGTAAGGACTGTAATTTAGACATAATTGGAGGAATATGTGTCTTTTTAAAATCAAATCAGTATCAAAGACTTCCTTTAATAAAGCAATTAAACCAAACGGTAGCATGCAAGTGTTAAATAAAGAAGAAATCACGCGGGGCTG
The DNA here is from genome assembly GCF_001879085.1 of Nicotiana attenuata. NCBI lineage: Eukaryota > Viridiplantae > Streptophyta > Magnoliopsida > Solanales > Solanaceae > Nicotiana > Nicotiana attenuata. The sequence continues at coordinate 247,657 of NW_017670291.1, forward strand.
GACATGACAAATAAGGAAATATTTTCAGCACAGTATGAGTATACCACATGTATTAGGGGTTAAGTTCATTAGACCTTAATTAAGGAAAGGTCTGTAAGAATCCTATACTAATGTAATTAAGGTAATGGGATCAAATCAACTTAAGTAGAAAGGCAGGGTCGAAAGGAAAATATTTCAACAAGTCTAAGAAACAAAGGAAATCAAAACAATAAAGGAAAGAATCAATTCAAGAGTGCAATCAGAATTACACAAAGAGATTTGAAATCAGTCCACAATCAAGGTTATTTTGAGAGGGAAATTTGACCTATAAAGAGTGCATAAACATTAAGCATGCGAGGCCGGATTTAAGACAAAGAAGAGTGTCATGCAATCAAAGAAAACCAGTGAGTAGAGGACCATAGGAACCTGGTAGCCATCTCAGAGAAGAGGGAATACCAGATAGCATGCAAAAGGTCAAGTAAAGAGGTCAGAATCGTATGAAGAAACAAAGTCGACACAAAGATCTCGAAACTCAGTCGAACAGTAGAGGAAGCAACTTCAGGAACTCAAATAGGTCCAAAGAGACTAGGGTTTTTAAATCAACAGGTTCAGAGATAAGAAACAAACAAATCACATAACAAATAACCTCAAAACTCGAATGAACCCCCAAATTCTAGGGTTTTTTACCATTAATCGAGCCTAGAGATGAAGACAAGTAAGTCAGGCAAAATATTAACGGAAAAAGAGCAGAAACCATAAAGGAACACGTATTTCCCAGTAGAAGAAACTCACGAATAACATAATAAAGAACAATCATGCAAAAAAATACAGTAGAAGAACTCGTAAGAACAAGGTAGAAGAAACACAGTAGAAGAAGCACATAAGGATCATAGAAGAAACATAGTAGAAAAAAAACATATAAGAATCACAGTAGAGCATGTTAAAAGATCAAAGAAATCCTAAATCGGGGAAGATGAAAAGGTTAAAAAGCAAGTTTTGAAAGGAACTTTTGAGAAAACGTTTGAGACCCCAAGATAAACACAGATCTAGGACAGATCTAGAGAAATCAGAAGAACCTCGAAAGGTTAGGGTTTCAGAAGAAACCTAGAAGAGAGAAAGGCCTGGAAAACTCGTGGATCTAAGCCGGAGAAGACCATGGAAACCTGAATCTAAGGAGATCTGGGTAGAGATCTTCAAGGTCAGGCCTTGAATCTTCTGAAAACCGGTGTATAAGAGCACCATGGGGTGGGGTGAGATCCCCATAGCTTTGGTGGTCATAGATTCCGGTGGATCTCTGGTTTGAGACGGCAAGAGGTGGCTAGGGTTTGAGAACCCTTGAGAGAGTTTGAGAGAGTGAAGGGTTTCAGAGGCGGCGGCTGAGGAGAAAATGAGGTAGGGTAAGGGGTCGTTTGAATTAAAAAGGAAAGGGATTTAGATCAACGGCTGGGACTAAATGGGTTAAATGGGGATCGGGTTTGGGTATGATAAGAAAGGGTATGGGTCGGGTTATAATAAAATTGGGTCGTTTGATTAGGGTGTGATTGGGGTCCAATTTGGGCTAAAATTGAAACACAAAAGGGCTGTCATTTAAATAGCCAGTTTTCCCCTTTTAATTTATAAAAATAGTAAAAAATTACTTGAAAATAAATTAAAGGTACTGGACCAATTAATAACATATAAATATTAATGTAAAAATACTAAAAGTGATTTTATAATTATAGAATGCTGTTAATCGTAAAATAGGCTATAATTACAATTATATGCAATTAGCTTAAAAAATACCAAATAAATGTATAAAAATATACAAAAATTACCCCAATTATATCTTAGGGTAAATATGAGAATGAAATAAATTATTCACTAAAAAAATGCTAGTTTGGGAGTAATTATTGAATTTTGTAGTATTAAAATAGACAATAAATTGGTTTTAAAATCTTAAAAAATAAAGGAAAAATACCAAAACTTTGGGGCATGCTTATATATGCCTGTACATGCTATTTTGAAAGTATTTTGCATATATAAAAAAATATAGGAAAAAATTGGGTATCAACAGCTGCCCCTCTTTACCCGGGAAGGATGAAAGAGTTGTCGGGTAAAGATATGATGACCAATTTTGACCGCGAGAAACGACTTGCAAAGGTTTTGACCGCTCTCTGGTTTCTGAGCTGCCTACCCAGCCCCACTGTTGATACCCAATTTTTCTCTATATATTTTAAATATGCATAACTACTAATAGCATATATATGCATATATAAGCATGTCCAAGGTTTTTATTATTTTTCCCATAATTTTAAGGGATTAAATTGACGTACTTTCTCCCTTTTTATACATAAAATCCCCAATAATTATTTCAAAAATTATTGTTTTGATAATTCATCTATTTAATTTCTATATTTAATGCCAAAATATGGCTAAGATAATTTTTATATATTTACATTTAGTATTTTTAAAGCTAAATTGCACATAATTGCAATATTAGCCCTTTTAAGATTTAATTATGTTTTATATTTATAAAATTGGATCTCGTATTTTTAAATTGTTAATTATGTATTTTAAATTATTTTGGCACCTTAAATTTATTTTCCAGAAATTGCCTGTTATTTTTTATAAATTAAATAGGTGAAATTGGCTATTTAAATAACATCCAAATTTGGCTTACAATTATAGCCAAAATTGGACCCCTTTCCAACCCAATTTCACACCCAAACCACCCGACCCAGATCCTATACACGTCTACCCGACCCAAACCATCCTAAATCCTGGCCGTTGATCTCTTAGATCAACGGCCCTCGTTCAACCTTTCCTTTTTAATTCTGAGAGACCCCCCCAACCCTAATGACTTTTCTAAGGGCGCCGCCCTCAGATGCTCTCGTCTCTCTTCTCTCTCGACCTAACCCTAATCACTTTTCACGCCTCCTTCTCCGATCATCTCCAGCGACCACCCTTTCAAACCCAAGCCTCCAATGAGTCTCTCATCACCCTGCTCATCCTCTCTAAGGCCCTCGAGGGTCCTAGTCCATGTCGATTTGGACCTAGGGTTTCTGTTCCTGTTACTTATGGGTCTCCGGTGTGATTTTGGGCAAAATCACACCTTATATGTCACGATCGGTGAAGTTTCAACAGGTTCCTTTAATTTTTACTTGGTTTTCTTTTTGAAACCCTAACTCTCTTCTGAATCTCTCAGATCTATGTTATTTTTACGCTTTAAGCCTATCTCCTTCTGTGACTTGCTTATCCTCGAGCTTTCTTCTGAAAGATCTTCTACTTTAAACCACCTTTTACTCCCTTTAGGAAACTAGGGTTTTCGGAGTTCTTTCTATACCTGTTTCGACTGATTTCTTTGTGATTAAACCTTTTTCTTTGTTTATCTTGACCTATTCTAAGTTCTTACTGCTTTTTAACTCAACTCTGTTAAAAAGTCCTATTTTCTTAAAGATTTTCTTCACTTGTTACTGTGAGTCTTAAAGATTTTCTTTACTTGTTTCTGTGTGTTGGCCTGATCTTCTTTACCTGTTTCTGTGTGTTAGATTGGTTTTCTTCACTCTGGTTCAGTGCGTTAGCCATGACTACTTGACTTTGTTAAGTTTCTGTTGGTTACCATGCTTCGAATGGGTTTTTCTACTGAGTCCTTAGCCTACTCGTGTCACTTCTCTATGATTGTGTCCATCTGGCTGATCTTGCATGTCTGCTACACCTGTTCACTCTTCTCTATTTATATGTTGAAGTACAGAATCATGACTCCCGCTTGATTGATCCTGATTTCCTTAATTCATGGTTCGATTGCAAGATTTTCTCATAAAACCCTAAAATTTTACTCGGCTGCTTAAGTTGATTGATTCCATTTCCTTATTTGCTGTAGTGCTTCATTCTTGCTAAATCCTTTCCTTAATTAGTGTATTCTGTACTTAGACTCAATCATATGCTCTATACTTTTACTACCCCTTATATGGTAAAAACCAGTCTTTCTCAACTGATTTTCTTTCCTTGGTTATCCCTGTTGGTATCCGTTTAAGCTGTAATTCCTTGATTCAAGGGGAGTACTTGTATTAATTGGATTCTAATTTTCATTACTTCCATAATTGTACTAAACCTTTACTTGTTACATTATTTTCTACCTATTTTCAATGCTATAAATACCCTAAGTCTTGTATTAACAAGACACGAGACTTGGCTTTCAAAAACCCCTCTCTTACTTAAAAAAAAAATTCTGTGTTATTCTACTACTATTAGTCGGCTGCAAGCCAAGGCTAATCATCTGTAAACCTTGGTTCTTTCATTTTGCTTACCTCTATCTTCACTGGTATGTCCTAGTTTAATTTAAAGTCTCAACAACAACATGTTTCTATTCCTGCTTCAGTTTCCTTTATATCTGGCCTGCTTTTACTTGTGGTCTTGTTGTGAAGTCTTTATCTAAGCATGCTGATATGATTCCCCTCCCTTTTAATTCATGTATTCCCTTTGTGTGATTCAAGCATGCCTGGACAATTGTATTCTTTTACCTACTGTGCACTTACCACTTTGTGAATCCCAAATCCCCTATCCCTCCTCTATGTGTTCATGACTGGTTTGTGATTATGCCAGTGTTCAACTATCTCTGAGCATGTCCATACCAGTCCTAATACTCCTGTTGGGGTGAGGTGTCTGCAGTCAATGTATATGAATCCCTAAACCCCCTTAACCCCATGTGTGATTACTGAATTCATTCACTTACTGTGTGTGGTCTTACCCTGAAGTGTTTGAACTCTGTTTTACTAATCTAACTTCTCTCAACCATCTCTGTTACTAACTGCTTTCAAAATGGACCTTTCAGTCCAGTTTTTTAACAAACTTCTTTCAAATATGTATCCTGCACTTTCACTCTACTCTTAGTTAATAAGTTCTGCCCCTTTTGTGTGAGCCTTGCTTGGGGACCCTTGAGCTCCCTCTGAACTTGGACACACAAAAGCTAGCCTTTCCACGCTGCACTTACTCTGTCTTGGCTATGAAATCTGGGTGTGAGCACTGCCCAAGATCCCTTGAGGTCCTTAGGGAACTCTGACACACCCAGATATGAGAAAGGCTATGGAACAATCTTGGCGTTTAAGGTGATTTATTACATAACTCAGAGAGGAAGTCCTAATTAGGTGCTGAAATTCTGGGCCTGTTTTCAGGCTCTCTATAGTGTAACTCTTTTTATTTTATTTTTCTTTTATACTTATGTAATTCATTTCAGTGTTGGTCTGTAATAATCTGTTGTAAACAAGTATTGGGGCTGGCTAGTGAAAAGGGGATGGTAGTTACATATGCTATCAACATCAATGGGTAGAAACCACGTCTTAGGATCACATTTCCTATATGTGCATTAGAATCCATGTGTAAGATCAACCCATTCAAAGCATGTCATGCATTAGATACCATGTTCTTAGGCTTACTGTTTCAGCATCTCATTTGGCATCACTTTACCACTTAGAAATCCTGCTTTTGGCTAAATAACAACATCAACATAAAACTGTTGCTCCTTCACGTCTTGAAGTCATGCTGTAATTCTTTGGGCATTTAGAAATCATGCTTTAGGAGTTCTGCAATCATTCTGCATTTTCATATGTGCATGTTAGATACCTATTTTAGGATCTTGTTCACACTCGCTCAGTCACACCTAGTTAAACTACTGATGCATGAAAAAGGATATAAAACAGTCTCATGTTTGATTATCCTGTTTAAGTGAAACTGGTAACGATCCCTGCATGTCTTTGCAACATTTAGAACAACATGCTTTAGGTAAAATAACTTCCAAACTATTTTTTTAATAATTCTGGTAACTACTGCATATTATTTTACGCCCAGGCAAGCCTTAGGTAATCAACTCTAAAATAAAAACCAGAACCCTCTTTGTGATTAATGTTTAACTGTCAGCATGTTAAAATCAGTAGGCAAGCTTGATTAGGACTTCTTCTCTGAGTCATATAATAAATCTAACTCTGCTGTTATCACTTAGATACCATGTTTAGGATCTGAATTTAGACCTTAATTGTGTATGAGACATGCTGTTTGCCTGCATTATCTGTGGAGGACCTGAGCCACTAATTGCTTCTTTCCTGCCTTATTTGCCAAAGTCCTATTTATTCTTTCCTGTCGCTTAGTATTTTTACCTTTAAACTTGAGGGTCTGCCCAGAACCCCCCTTTTTAGGATAAGAGTCCTAAATTCCTTCGGGACTGATAGGAAGGGACGGGTAACAGCATGCAATAGGGGTTGAGACCAACCCTCACTTTAATTACCTTCACGGGGCAGGAAAGGGTAGATATGGATATGATGACCGGTGCACTAGTGCCGCGCGTAGCCCCTTTCCAAGGAGTGATTACCGGGTATTGCATTGATGAGATCCATATTATAAACAAACCTAGGATACCCCCTTACATTCCCAAGTATGCTTAGATTGTAATTCTTTTCAAAATCTTGCTTTGTCATTAATTGCTTTTCAAACACCTGTGTATTTAAACTCAAATCCCCTACTATTTGAGCCATACTTGTTTATCTGCTAATTGTACAAATTCACAAAAACTGTTTGGTCGGGAACCACATTAGTGGATCCTGAGGGGTGCCTAACACCTTCCCCTTAGAATAATTTCAAGCCCTTACCATATCTCTGGTTACCAAACGTAGGTATAAATGAACCCTACCCTAACGCACCTTAAATCGTTAGGTGGCGACTCTTCAAAAAATGCAAACCCCTTTCCAAAAGGAAAGAGTTGTCCCAACCCAAATTTCATAAACCCGATTTCGCGAGAAAAAGGGGGCGCGACACCCACCCGGCCCCCTTGTACTGGTCCGGGCCGGTTCCAGTTTTAACCGGTCTTAGCCGGTCCGGTTACGATTAAACCCGGCCCGTTAGACATCCTTAGTCCTCGAGCATTTAAACTACGCTTTACCTAGGGATAACCTTACATCAAACAACCTCCCTGATACACCATGCCAAGAATAATTAAAGTAGACTAAGCACCATATCATAACATCCCACCCTCAAGATTCGACTCAAAAGTACCATGCATTATTCACAACTCGCCCACTCACTCTAACATAGTGGTCAATGAAATTACCTTTCCTTCATGAATCACGTGCCCTCACATAACAAAAGAGAGTAGTTCCACAAACAATAAAATTTTAGAACAATTATGAACTCAAAATAGAAAGAATTCACTCACTCTCAGAAATAACATTCATATCCCACAAAAGATGCACCATAGGCTTGCCCGTAGTGTACTACTCTACTAATCGAGCTCATTCAGTCTAGGATCAAGTAGGACTTTATTTGGTTGTAATGTAGGCTATGGAACGGGTAGGATACATTAAGATATAAGAGTGACTACACCTCCCTAAGCACTTTAATACATACATTTTAACATTCAAGCCCATACTTATGTCAAACCATAACTCCACCTTCACATCGATGTATATTACCCCATACTTCTTTAAGCACAATTACATCAAGAGTCACCACTTATCAAGGAATATTCTTTTTTCACAGCAATATAACTATTTTTTCCTTTTTTTTTTCCAATTCAAGTAACTCTTACTTTTTCAAAACAGTGCACATTTCTCCTTATTTCATTAGCTCCACTCAAAAGCCAAACCAACCACCCCACACTTTAACCTTTTCAAGGTTCCTTACAATTCAAGTGCTCATGAGAGGTGAAAAGGTTCAAATATATGGTCAACTCAAACAATTGGGTAAGGCTTGTAATGTGGTTGCCAAAAAAACAGGATTACAGGCTCAAAGGTTTAAGTACGTTATATAATATTAGGCGGGTAAAATATACATATCTGGTTCAACAAAGAAATGCCTATATCACTTTCAAGACTAAACAAAACTACTATTTCGCTTTGCAAACACACGGGGCAAGTTCTAGACATCAAATGCAATGCATAGAATAATACAAAACCTTACACACACATGGCACATAACTCACTCAGGATTGGACTCATCAAGACACTCTAGTCAAAGCCGTTAAGCATAGTTATAATCACACAATTTACGGCACTTATTTAAGAGTCAAGAATTGAGCCTAGGTGTCACAACTAAGGCACTTACCACTCTCAAGGCAGATGCAGTTAAGGGAAATTGATCCTTTAAATTAGTTTTCTGACTAAAGATTCTTAATTCCTAAAAAATAAAAAGATTTAACTACACCGGGTTCAAGCAAAACCCTTGGAAAAGAACCGCGGCACAAAGAAAAACCAAGGGGGAATTTTACACTACGTAAAAAAAATACTAAAATAAAAGACATATTTTTGGATTTTCATATATATATATATATATATATATATATTTCTTTTCTTTTCTTTCGACTCATCTCCCTCAAGAAACCAGTCGACGAAATCCATCATCGGGAAGAGTCGAACTAAGCACTTAATTACTAACTATTACAGGCCGATAAAGTTCAGAATTATAGTTTACAGACCATAGTATCTACGGAAGCAAGAAACAAATCAAATAAAACCAGCTGGCAAATAAAAAAAAATATAAGTACAATCATATAGGAGCACCCCACCCCACACATAAGAGATTGCATTGTCCCCAATGCAAAACAGTAAAATCAAGAGTGAAAAGGTGACTCCCTCAGGCCCAAGGCCTAATCATCAGCACCATCGAAGGTGCGCAAATACTCCTCATCATGGAGGGAATGGAGTTCACATCCTCATCTGGTGGCAGCTGTCCTCCTCTCGCCAACCCCAACCACTGCTGAGTGATAGCAGAAAAGGGGTGATCTTGCTGCAACTCCTCCAAGTCGGTCTCCCCCCGAGCAGCACGAAGGTTTAAGTCAGCAAACAATAGCTGTAGCGTCTCCTCAACAAGGACCAACCTCTGGTTCGAATTAACAGCAGTAGCAGGGGGGTATATCACCGACGTAACATCATAAGCCTTGATAAGATATGTCATTGGAATAGTCCGGTCATAGTGAAACTCCTCCTCTGCATGGTACGCCCGCAACAATCGAGTGATCATACTCGGGTAATATAGACGGCGGGCCCCAAGTGGTTGCACTCTAGCCATATGCTCCAGCATGAGTTTTCCAAGGTCAACTCGAATCCGTGTCAACAAGGCATAGATCAAATACACTTTCAGTCGTGGGACATCAGTGTCACTTTGAGTGGGCATGATTTTGGCATTAATCAACCGCAAAACAACCCTGGCTGGCCTCTGGAATGTACTCTTCTTCATGTCCTTATGGGATTCATTTGCATCCCGTGTCCATGCGGCAGAAGAGTCAGCGCCACATAGCAGTCGGCGGATAGTCGGATAGTTTGGCCGGCGGAGAAACCTCTGGAAGAGCTTGTGGGAATGCTCTGTGAAACCCATAATCTGATTGATCACCTGGGAGGAGAATGGAATCACTTTACCCTCTACCTGTACTTCGTACACAGCATCCAAGCTGGCCTGAGGTTGCCAGTTAGCATAAAATTCTTTGACTAGAGTCACATTCACCGCATCACCTGGACGGTACAGACTTTCGAAACCCAAATCCCGAATGTTGTTGTATATCTCACTATATTTGCGGGCCAACTTCCCATCGTCAATAGCAACCTCGGGCTCCGGTGGCACCGCCGGGATAAATGTCTAGAACCAGCGTCGAGCATGGGCTGGGACAGCTCGTATACCATATTTGCACTCTGGCATCTCATCCGCGTCAGGGTCAACGCGCTCCTCTTCCTCCTCCACTGGGGCGGGGGGAGGTGCCCGTCTCCTACCTCGACGGCTACTAGACGCAACCTCATAAGAAACCAGTGCTAGAGCGTTTGCTCGAGCGGCAAGACATTGTACCTGCACAAGATGAACAATATTAGCTACAACAAGTAAACCAAAACAAGACCAAATGGGGTAACCACCCCAGACTTATGGTATTGGCATGTTCACTGGTAAAATGTATATCAGGGACTCAGACTACCCCATTAGAAGTGCGCCACAAGCAATCAACAACCCACCCAACCACCAACATAATGGTACAATCACAAAACCACGGACTATACTAGCTTAAAATACAAAATTAAGAAGCTAATCTAGTGACTAAGAAGAGAAAGAATTTTTTTTATACTAATGCACTACTAACAAACTTCAGAAAGTACAACACAACACTGCACAAACACATAGCATGAATCGAACATTCCAATTAGCACCTAGCACCACATTATCTTATTACAATTATCCTCCACTAAGCTACAATGTCACTTTCTATGTCATTGAGGCATTTAATCAAGCACATGGTGTTCACCAAAGTTACCCCATAATTTCAACTTTAATTCTACCAAGATTACTACACAACCATACCACTCAGCCATCCTACAACCACCACAATATAACAAGGGCACAAAGTGCTCCAAATTTGCACAAATATTCCACCAATTTTCAGCTTATAAAGGAACCTCCACCCAACTTCACCATCAAACTATTCTATAAACACCAAGACATATTAAGAATCTTCCACAATTATAAGCACAATCGAAACCCCACAAGTTAAGCACCAATCATGGTCAAAATAAGCAAAGAAAATTGAAAAAAATTAGCACCACTACACTACCTAGGGTTTAGTTCAAAATAAACTATACTACTCAACTACAATAAATGACTCAAAGAAAAGAGAGGAGAGTAGAGGAACACTTACCTAGAGGATGAATGGAAGGGATGGGAGGTATGTGTGGGAAAGGAATTTGAGAATAAAAGAGAGGGGGGGAATTCGGGGAAGGGCTGGAGCGTGTAAAGAGAACAGAGAAAAAAAAAGTGGGGGGTGCTGAACGGGTTCTGGTTAAAAGAAACAATTTTTTTTTAAAATTAAGCACTGCCGCATCACACACTGCGGGCCCCATGCGACGCGGTAGTGTATTTTTTCAGAGCCTGTGTTTTTTTTTTCTCTCAGACCCGTTTGTCCTGGCACGGCGCCACATGCGGCGCGTTAGGCCAATTTTTATAGAGTTTGCTTTGCTTTCGACATTTAGATTACGGGTTGCACCTCGACTCTATTATGTACTTATTTTATGTCCAATTCATGCTTGTACCTGCCCAAACAAGTCTCACAACTCCTAACTTCTAATAATTCTAAACTACAATTATGGGTTATGAGGTTAAAAATTGGGTTGCCTCCCAACAAGTGCCTAATTTAACGTCGCGGCACGACGCAGGTAATCGCATTTAAGGTATGCTCAACATCGGAGGCTCGATCAAATGGTTCACTGACACTCCCTTTGCCTCATTCATGCCCATATAATGTTTCAAACCGTGCCCATTGACTCTGAATGTGCGAGAGTCATTTTCCGCGGTAATCTCTACGGCACCAGTGGGGTGAATTTCAAACACACGAAATGGACCCGACCATCGTGATTTCAATTTGCCCGTAAATAACCTTAGTCTTGAGTTGTATAGCAATACCGTATCTCCGGGTTTAAAATTCCGCTCAATAATACTTTCATCATGTATCATCTTCATTCTCTCCTTATACAATCTTGTGCTCTCAAAGGCGTGATATCTGAACTCATCAAGATCGTGCAACTCCGTTACTCTACTTGTGCCCGCAGCTTCAATATCAAGGTTCAACTGTCTCAACGCCCACCAAGCTCTATGCTCTAACTCTACTGGTAAATGACACGCTTTCCAAAACACCAACTTGTATGGCGACATGCCGATTGGAGTTTTGAAAGCGGTTCGATAAGCCCAAAGTGCATCATCTAACTTCCTCGCCCAATCTATTCTAGTAGCATTCACAGTCTTAGTCAACACACTCTTTATTTCTCTGTTCGATACTTCCACTTGCCCGCTTGTTTGTGGATGATATGGGGTGGACACCTTGTGGCGTACATCATACTTCTCGAACAACTTCGCGAAGGCTCGATTACAAAAGTGAGTGCCTCCATCGCTTATTATTGCCCTTGGGGTGCCAAATCGGGTGAATATGTTCTTTCGCAAAAAACCAAGTACCCCCTTTGCATCATTTGTAGGGAGTGCTGCAGCTTCCACCCATTTGAACACATAGTCCACAACGATGAGTATGTATTTGTTGCCATATGAGTTGACGAAAGGCCCCATGAAATCTATGTCCCATACATCAAACACCTCTACCTCCTGAATTGGGTTCATAGGCATCTCATATTGGTGGAAAATATTCTCGGTTCGTTGGCATTCATCACACCCCTTTATCTATAGATGTGCATCTTTGAACAATGTTGGCCAGTAGAAGCCCGACTCCAAGACTTTTGCAGCTGTCCTTACTCCCCCGAAGTGCCCACCATATAGTGAAGCGTGACATGCTTGCAAAATAGAAGACTGGTCTATCACGGGGATACATCTCCGGATCATGTTATCAACACAAATCCTGAACAGATAAGGCTCATCCCAATAATACATGCGACAATCATGAAATAGAGGAAAGCTCGCTAGGTAGTTTGCTATGTCTGCATACCATGGCGCTTCCTCAAGACTCGTGGCTAGTAGTTGTTCATCTAGAAAAGTTTCCAAAATCTCTTCTACCTCAACCTTCTTTTCAGCTCCTTCTAACCTAGACAAATGATCAGCTACTTGGTTCTCTGTTCCTTTTCGGTCACGGATCTCCAAATCAAATTCTTGCAGCAGTAGCACCCATCGAATCAGGCGCTGTTTTGACTCCTTCTTCTCAATCAAGTACCCGAGAGCAGCATGGTCAGTATAAACAATTACCTTCGAGCCTATAAGGTATGACCTGAACTTGTCAAATGCAAACACCACTGCCAGAATCTCCTTCTCGATCACAGTGTAATTTAGCTGGGCTCCACTCAGCGTCCTACTTGCGTAGTATATAGGATGCATGATTTTATCTTTTCGCTGCCCAAGAACTGCTCCCACAGCATAGTCACTCGCATCACACATCAGCTCAAACGGTTGCTCCCAGTCGGGGGCAACTATGATAGGTGTTGTTACCAGTCTTTTCTTTAATTCCTCAAAAGCTACCCTGCAGCCATCAAAAAACACAAAAGGGTGATCTTTTTTAAGCAATTTACACAAGGGGTTAGCAATTTTGGAAAAATATTTTATAAATCTCCTATAGAAACCGGCGTGCCCAAGAAAACTTCTGATTTCTTTGACAGAGGTGGGTGGTGGAAGCTTTTCTATCACATCAACCTTTGCACGATCCACCTCAATACCTTTACTTGACACTAGGTGCCCCAAAACTATACCTTCCTGTACCATGAAATGGCACTTTTCCTAGTTGAGTACCAGATTAGTCTCGACACACCTTTTCAAAACTCTTCTCAAGTTCACAAGGCAATTATCGAATGAATTCCCCACCACTGAGAAGTCATCCATGAAAACCTCCATTATCTCCTCTGCCATATCTGTGAAGATGGCCATCATGCACCTTTGGAATGTGGCGGGTGCGTTGCATAGGCCAAACGACATTCTCCGAAAGGCATAGATACCATAAGGGCAGGTGAACAACGTTTTCTCTTTATCCTCTGGGGCAATGAAAATCTGATTATACCCCGAATACCCATCCGGGAAGCAAAAGTGGTACCTCCCTGCCAATCTATCTAGCATCTGATCAATGAATGGTAGTGGGAAGTGGTCCTTCCTGGTGGCCAAGTTCAGCTTCCTGTGATCCATACAGATTCGCCAACCTATGACAGTTCGTGTAGAGATCAAGTCGTTCTTCTCATTTTTCACTACCGTCATGCCTCCCTTTTTTGGTACACACTGAACTGGCTAACCCAGTTGCTGTCAGAGATGGGGAATATGATTCCTGTGTCTAACCACTTGATCACTTCTTTCTTCATCACTTCTTTCATGTTGGGGTTCAGCCTTGTTTGATGTTCTCTGGAAGGTTTGTGCCCATCTTCTAGTAGAATCTTATGCATACAGAAGGCCGGGCTGATCCCCTTAATGTCTGCAATGGTCCACCCAATTGCAGTCTTGCACTCAGTCAGTACCTGCAAAAGTTGTTCTGCCTACACATCTAACAAACTGGATGAGATAATAACAGGTAGAGTTGAGTTAGGTCCTAAGAATGCATACCTGAGATGAGATGGTAGTGGTTTTAGTTCCAACTTTGGTGGCTCCTCTATTGATGGCTTAGCTGGAGGAGTTTTTCTTTCCTATAAGTGCAAAGGCTCAAATTCGAGCTCCCTTTTCCAAAAACCTTGGCCTTCAAGAGCAAGTACCCACTCTGCCAACTCTTCTCCATTAGCTTCATCTAAGTTCATGAGACAGGCTGCTAGAGGGTCTTTAATGTTCAGTGCCTCATCTTCCTCCTCCAAAACTACATCCACCGCATCTATTAGAGAGCAATTAGCAAATTCACTTGATCTCCGCATAGATTTCTGCACATTGAATGTTATCTCTTCATCGTTTAATCTCATCTTGAGCTCTCCTATTTCACAATCAATTAGCTCCCAGTGGCCAAGAATGGTCTTCCCAAAATTATGGGAATTTCTCGTCAACCCGACAGTCAAGGATGACGAAATCTGCGAACGCAAACTTCCCAACCTGCACCAATACATCATCTAGAATCCCAGAGGGCCTCTTCACTGTTCGATCAGCCAGCTGTAGTAACATAGATGTGGGTCTAGCTCTTCCAATGCCTAGCCTTTTATAGATAGCCAGGGGCATAAGGTTTATGGTTGCTCCCAGATCACACAGTGCCTTAGCAAATGCAAAGTTGCCTATTGTGCAAGGGATTGTGAAACTTCATGGGTCAGACAGCTTCTCAGCTATTTACAACAGCATTGCAGGTTTGGGTCAGTGTAACCGTGGCCAAGTCCTGAAAGTCGAACTTGCGGGACATCAAGTCCTTCATCATCTTCGCATAACCAGACATCTCCTTTAAAGCATCAATCAATGGAATGTTTACCTGAATTTGTTTTAACATCTCCAAGAATTTCTTGTACTGCTCATCTTTCTGATACTTGGCCAATCTCTATGGCAACGGTGCTGGAGGTCGCTTCTTCCCTGCCTTGAACACTTTCTCAAGATGTGTCAGTAGAGTGGCCATATTTTCAGCTATGGAGTTAGCCGGGTCTAGAGCCACTGAGTGAACCACAGGAGTGATTGGAGCGTTTCTTGTTGTCCATCCTGAGTTTTGTGCCATCTTGTCAAGTAGGATCTTGCTCTCTTTGAATGCTTTGCTAAAAAATGCTCCACCTGCTGAAGCATCAACATTGGCTTTCAAACTATCTGCCAAACCCATGTAAAATCTCTGTCCCAACATCTGCTCCGGAATACCATGATGTGGACACATAACCAGTAGACCCTTAAATCTCTCCCACATTTCGTGTAGCGTCTCAGTTGGTTTCTTTCTGAAGCTCAATATCTCATCAATTTGTTGAGCAGTCTTGTTGGGTGGATGAAATTTGTTCAAATATTGCTTGACTAATTCCTCCCAAGTAGTGATGGAGTTGATGGGGAGTGAATTAAGCCAAGTCTGAGCTGCTCCTGTCACTGAGAATGGAAACAGCAACAAACGTATTGCTTTCGATGTCACGTTGTGTTGCCTCTGCGTGGCACAGATTGACCGAAAATTCTTTAGATGCTGCTGGGGATCTTCAACGTATGACCCATAGAATAGTCCCTTGTTCTGCAACAGATGTAGCATGTTATTTGTGATCTGGAATGAATCTGCTTGTATTTGAGGGACTACAATGGCAGTTGCTAAGTTGTCAACAGTGGGTTATGCCCAATCATATAGTGCTGCCTCTGGCACAAGAGGTGCCACACCCTAATCATTTGGGTCATTCACGTTGTCTCTGTTGTTTGGATGATTGTCTTCCATGTCTGGTTCAATTTGTTCGGTTGAGTTCTGTTGTCGTTTGCCTTTCCTGTTTGCACGATTCAATGCCTTGAACACTTTCTCAAGATCTGATAATTCTTCGAGCAATTCACCAGTTCTTGAGGAGTTTCTAGGCATGCACCTGTAACAACCACCTCTACAAACGTTGGAATTTCAATGGTCAGTTTAAATTGAAGAAAATTGACTACACTAAGAATTTTTGCACTTCTTTTTAAGTGCAATCAATAACACCGTTAATTCCCCGGCAACGACGCCAAAATTTGATCACGCCCAACTATGCCTTATAAAAAGGACAAAGCGGTTGCTGCAAATATATTTCGGTTAACAAGTCCGGAGTCGAATCCCATTGGGAATTAACCTGTCAATCACAACTATTGGGCTCACAGAAATTCACGTATTCAATCTTCAGAGATATTTGAGTAACAAATTGGGTGTTTATTAACTAAATATTACGTAGTAAAAAAATGAAATAATTAAGAACTAACTATAAACGATTTATAAGCAAGAATGGGAATGATCTAAGGTTTTGATTTCCCCTATTGTCGGAATCCTTTCCGCTATGGTTGCTATAAATTTGACTAAGTCTTATCTATCGATCATGAGCACTCTGCCTATCGTAACTCTCTCCCGAGTAATTACAACAATATACTAGACATATTCTCCCGAATTACGCTAGCTAGCTTTATGTACAGCTCACTTAGATCGCACCCAAGATTTCGTTATCCCTAATCCCACCTTTAAACCCTTCGTATTGATCCCTCATATATGTTAGGAGTGGTGATGTTCAATAACTACCTAAATATACACTCTCTCCCGAGTACTGCACACTAAATAGGAACAGCTAATTGAGGGCCCTTCAATCAACAGCAATAAGCATATAGTTAGTTGAACAAATAGAGATAATACTGCGGCAAATCTATATTAACATAACGAGAAAATCATCCTTCAATAGGTTCCATCAAAATCCTAGATTAGGTATTTAGCTACTCATGCTCATAGTAACAATTTCCCAAATAATTGCATAATCAAATTACAAATTAAAGATGAAGGAATGAAGAATTCGATGAAATCTCCTCCGGAAATAGTCTCCCTAGGTCTCTGGTGTGTCAACAGTCCTCAAAATAGTGTTTTTACATGTATTTATACCAAGTAGGGTCGGGCCCAGACGAAACACCCTTTCCTGCGCGAAAAAGGACTTGGCTCTGTAAAATTTGTACAGGCGCGTTGCACGCTGTGGCGCACTGTGCGGCGCGGCGGTGGGGAGGTTCTGAGAGCTGTTTTCTGACAGACTGTTGTAAAATTGCACAGATGCGGCAGTGCAATTTTCTCAGAGTGAAATTATTTCATCTTCTTTGACATCCAGACTGTAAGGACCTGTGAAATTCTTAACCAAAAACTCGGGATTTCGCGGTGCCGAGTTGGACTTTTTGGATTGAACAGTACCCTATGGACTTAGAGGAAATTGTTTCCCAAAAGAACGCATTTCTATGGCCCATTATGCGACCGCATAGTAGCTCTGCGGACCGCATAATGGCCGCAGAGTGAAATAGAAAGACTGCCAATTTTGAGGCCAGTTATGCGGCCCAATTGTGCGATCGCATAATCGCTATGCGAGCCGCATATTGATCGCATACCTGCTGATAACTAGGAATTATGATGCATCTTACACTCCTTCTTACTTGAGTTTTGATTAGAGAGGTGTACAAAATAGTCCCAAAGGCTCACATGTTGTACTTGATTGCAGGGTTTGGTCAACAAAGTGACAATTCGTCAAATCCAGCTCAAAAAGGAGTGAAACATGCACAAGTACCAAGAACAAGTCCAAGTTCAGTAAAACAGGACCAATGCGGCCGCACTCTATTCTGTGCGGTCCGCAAAGAAGAGGTTCAGAGAGTGCTCAATTCAGGCAGCCAAGCAATGCGGCCATACTCCATTATGTGCGGTCCGCAAAGAAGAGGTTCAGAGAGTGTTCATTTCAGGCAGCCAAGCAATGCGGCCGCACTCCATTTCATGCGGACCGCATTGACTTCATTGCGGCCGCACTCTATTTTGTGCGGTCCGCAAAGCTCAAGTTCAGAGAGTTGCCAAGTTGGAGGAACATTGCCAATGCGGTCCGCGTTCCATTTTGTGCGGACCGCAACAGGAGCCACCGCTGCCGCGGTGCATTTTGTGCGGCCCGCGGTGGCCAAGTTCAGAGAGCAAAAATTTCAGCCAAGAGCCTTAGTGCGGCCGCACTCGATTTTGTGCGGTCCGCACCAGCCCCGCAGGGATATTTTTGTCCAGAATTTTTGGCCTAGTATAAATAGTTTCTTTTCCCATTTTTAGGTCATCAGTTAGAATTTTAAGCTGAGCTGCGCTCGTGAACAGTGTCCTTTTACCATTTTGAGTAATTTTACAATAGTTCTATCATTGAATCTTCAAGTTTTAGTTAGTTATTAAATATTATGGGTTTTTCTTCATCTATTTCATTGTTTTCCTCTATTATCATGAGTAGCTAGACCCATTAGCTAGGGTTGTGGCTCAACCCTAGTGTGGGTAATTTATGGGTCTTGTGTTTTAAGGCTTGAATGTATGTGGGTGTTTGATATTTGGACTAATTTATGGTTTTATTGTTGAATTAGTGGTTGAAAACACTAGTTATGCCTAGTTGACTTGGGCTATTCTTGAGAGAGAGAGCCTAAGTCTATAAAAATTAGTCCAACAAGGAATTGGGGCGTACTCAAGAGATTGATAGCCCCAATTAAAGGGTTAAACTGAGAGATCATAATACCCGACTTGAACCTCAATTGCTTGCACAAATGATCATACCCAATTGATCTTGAGAAAGTCAATTAGGGCAAAATCACTCAAACTACCGAGAGGTATAGAGTGAGTAGAATCGTGCAATGGTTATATCATAATCCCCAAATATGACAACCTAGCCTTAGACACGAGAACCCGTCAAGTATCCACCTAGGAGAAAGTCACTCCCCTAGTGCCTTTTAACTAATTAGACAATCTTCAATAGTCTACTCTTAGCTTAACTTAGCATAATTTAGCATCTTAGTAGTATAAATTTAGAAGTAATATCAAAACCAAAAATGTTTAGAAGTGCAATTAGGAACAATTACGCAACTCCAATTTAGATAGAAACTCAATTCCAATCTCTAGCTCCATGTGGAAATCGATCCCGCCCTTCACGGGTAAAAGTTGCTTCGACCACTCTTGCTACTTTATAGTAGTACAGGGTTGGCCTCGATCAACTTTTTGGCGCCGTTTCTGGGGAGCTAACGGTTTTGGCTCTCTATCTAAATAGTTTTGTGTATTGTTTTTCTTTCCTTCTGTGTTACTAATTTGTGTGTGTCACAACTCCAGGTACAAAATGGCAGCAAACAACAATGACCCTCTTGGAAATGTGGTTGCGGGGGAGGAGGTAGATGATGTCGGAGATGATGAGGTGCCTCTTGTACCTCAAGGACAACGAAGAGGCCGCCAGGCCAATGTAAATGAAAATATTCCAGACCCTCCTCCGCCACATCCAAGAGTGGCTCCTCGAGTACTTCCCAACCAAGGCTACGCTAGTGCAATTGTCCCGCCCCGGATCCGGGAGGGCAATTTCCAAATTACTAATGTGATGCTAACATTGTTGGAGCAGCGCGGGTATTTCACGGGTGCTCCCAATCAGAATGCTTACAAACATCTCAAGGGATTCGTGGATACCTGTTGGGGGAGCAAGCAAACCAATGTGTCCGAGGATGCACTTCGGTTGAGACTTTTCCCATTTTCACTTAGAGGGAAGGCATTGGATTGGCTAGAGCGACTTCCCAACCATTCCATCACTACTTGGGATGAGTTAGCGGATAAGTTCATTGCCAAGTTTTTCTCACTGGGGCACCTGGCAGCATTGAGGGATGAGATATTAGCTTTCAAGCAGGAGCCCACCGAACCATTACACGAGATTTAGGAGAGATATAGAACCATGGTGAAGGAATGCCCCAACAATGATATGACAGAGGCAATGATACAACAGACCTTCTACCGGGGCATCAACACAACGAATCAATGCATAGTGAACCAACTTGCTGGGGGTAACTTCATGAAGCTGCCTTATGATGAAGCTTGTGCCATTCTTGACGAGATGGCTGACACGTCCTCTGCTTGGCAAAGTAGAGCCAATGTGCCACAGGGTGACCCCATGGTCACTCACTTGCACAAAGAACTACATGACCATGGGCAGGCTATAACAGAACTTACAACAACAATGAACCAATTAGCAAAGGCACAGTTGCAACAAGTTCAAAATCCTCGCCAAGTGAATGCCATGGAGGGTGTCAACATCCTAGTGAACAATAGAAGACAAAGAGGTCAACCGAACCAAGGGAGCTCGGATCAATTTGACAATGATTGTGGTGGATTCCAAGATGATGGTTATGATGGGCAGAATGAAGAGGTACAATACGTGAATAATTATCAAGGCCAAAGGGGAAATTCTTCTAACCAACAACAACAACGGAGACCCCAAGGCAATTAGGGTAACCAACAACAAGGCAACAACAATTGGAATAATCAACAACAAGGGAACAACAATTGGGGCAACCATAATCAAAACCCGAATTGGGGCAATCAAAACAACAATCGGAACAATCAAGGAAACTGGGGTAACAACAACAATTGGGGTGGAAACAACAATCAGGGTAGATGGAATAACAACAATCAGGGAAATCATGGGCAAGGCTTTTAAAGGCCCCCAATGTATCAACAACCGAGCAATCCACCGCCTTTTCCATCCCAAGGACCTAGTTCATCCAACAATGACATGGGGAGAATTGAAATGATGTTTGAACAGATGGTGAAGAAGAATGCTGATTCCGATGCGCAGTTGGCATCTCACAACACTTCAATCAGAAATTTGGAGGTTCAGCTAGGCCAAATCTCACAATCTTGAATACTCGCCCTAAGGGGGCTTTACCGAGTGATACGGTAGTTAACCCAAAGGGTGGGAATAATCATGTTATGGCAGTAACTACAAGGAGTGGACGAGGCGGTGATGTGAATGCCTCCAAACAAAAGCAAATTTTGAGTGATGAAGTTGAGTTGCAAGAAGATGAAGTTTATTTGGTGGTTGAAAATGTGATTGATGAAAAAGTGAATGAAGAAGTGAGGATTGATGTTCAAGATGCCGAGGTGGAAACATAGAATGACGTGAACCCGTCTAGGGAACACGTAATAGACATGTCGGAGCCGGTTGTGCCAAAAGCCAAGGCACCCTTGCCTAGGCCACCTCCACCTTATCCTCAGAGGCTAGCAAAGCAGAAAAATGAGAATCAGTTCAAAAAGTTCTTTGACATGATGAAGAGCTTATCCATTAATGTACCTTTGGTGGAGGCTTTGGAGCAAATGCCTGGCTATGCTAAATTCATGAAAGATTTGGTGACGAAGAAAAGATCCATGGACTGTGAAACTATTAAGATGACCCACCAAGTTAGTGTTATAGTGCATTCAATGGCTTCGAAGTTGGAGGATCCCGGTGCTTTCACCATTCCTTGCACTATTGGAAGTGCGGACTTTGCTAAAGCTCTATGTGATTTGGGAGTGAGTATCAACTTGATGCCCTACTTAGTTTTCAAGACTTTGGGGATTGGACAGCCGAGGCCAACTTCCATGAGGTTTCAAATATCAGATAGATTGATGAAAAGGCCTTTGGGTATAATAGATGATGTGCTTGTTCGGGTGGACAAATTTATCTTGCCAGCTGATTTTGTGATCTTGGATTGTGAGGTAGATTATGAAGTTCCGATCATATTTGGGAGACCTTTCCTCTCTACGGGGAAGGTCTTAGTTGATGTGAAAGCAGGGGAACTCACTTTCCGTGTGGGTGATGAAAAAGTGGTCTTTTATGTGTGCAAGTCAATGAAGCAGCCCAATTGTACCGAAGTGTGCTCATTTGTGGATCTTGTCACGGCTGTGATAATTGATGATACTAGTGCAATGATCAATGTGGAGGACCCTCTAGAGGCCGTATTGTTGAATCTTGATGTTAATGATGATGCGGACATGGAATGGGCTCTTATTCTTATGAGCCTAGGAAACTCTCTTTGGATCTTGAAAATAGAAAGAATCCTCCAACAAAGCCTTTAATTGAGGAGCCTCCGGTGTTGGAGTTGAAGCCATTGCCTCCACACCTCAGGTATGAATTCTTAGGCCCTAGTTCAACTTTGCTAGTTATTCTTTCCTCTTGTCTTACTAACATGCAGGTAGATGACACATTGGTGGTGCTCAAAAAGTGGAAAAAGGCAATGGGATGGACTTTATCTGATATTCGAGGAATAAGCCCCACATTCTGTATGCACAAGATTATTCTTGAAGATGATGCAAAACCCTCCTTGGAACATCAAAGGAGGTTGAACGAGGCAATGCAAGAAGTTGTGAAAAAGGAGGTGATCAAGTGGTTAGATGCCCGAGTTGTGTACCCCATCTCTGACAGCTCTTGGACTTCGCCGGTGTAGTGTGTGCCGAAGAAAGGTGGTATGACCGTGGTGACCAATGCTAAAAATGAACTAATTCCAACCCGGACAGTTATCGGATGGAGGGTGTGCATGGACTACCGCAAGCTGAACAAGGTGACCCGCAAGGAACACTTCCCATTGCCTTTCCTTGACCAGATGCTTGATCGTCTTACTGGGCGTGCCTTCTATTGTTTCTTGGATGGATATTTTGGGTACAACAAAATCTTGATTGCTCCGAAAGATCAGGAGAAGACCGCATTTACTTGTCCATATGGCACCTTTGCCTTTTCTCGGATGCCTTTTGGGTTGTGTAATGCACCGGCGACATTCCCAACAGTGTATGATGGGCATTTTCACCGATATGGTGGAAGATATTTTGGAGGTGTTCATGGATGACTTTAGTGTTTGTGGGTGATTCATTTGATGAATGTTTGAAAAATCTGGATAGAGTGATGGCCCGTTGTGAAGACACCAATCTTGTGCTCAATTGGGAAAAATGCCACTTCATGGTTTAGGAGGGCATATTGTTGGGTCATAAAATTTCACAGCATGGTATAGAGGTTGACAAGGCTAAAATAAAGGTTATTTCAAGTCTTCCCCACCCCCCCCCCCACTTATGTCAAGGGGGTTAGAAGTTTTCTTGGGCATGCGGGGTTCTACCGGAGATTTATCAAGGACTTTTCGAAGTTAGTGAATCCTTTGTGCAAGCTGCTAGAAAAGGATGCCAAGTTCGTGTTCGATGAGGGATGTATGCAAGCATTTGAACTTCTCAAGCATAAGTTGACCACCACCCCTATCATTACCGCACCCAACTGGAGCTTGCCTTTCGAGCTCATGTGTGACGCGAGAGATGTTGCGGTTGGGGCAGTTTGGGTCAAAGACTGAGCAAAATGTTTCATCCAGTGTACTACGCGAGCAAGACAATGAATGATGCTCAAAGGAACTACACGGTAACTGAGAAAGAGTTGTTGGCTATTGTGTTCGCAATGGAAAAATTTCGGCCGTATCTCATGGGAGCCAAGGTCATAGTGCACACCGATCATGCAGCTCTTAGGTATTTGATGACGAAGAAAGAATCCAAAGCTAGGCTGATGCGATGGGTCTTCTTACTTCAAGAGTTTGATTTGGAAATTGTGGACCGGAAAGGTAGTGAAAACCAAGTGGTTGACCACTTGTCCCGCTTGGAGGAGGCAGGGAGGCCGTGTGATGGCCTAGAGATCAATGATACATTTCCCGATGAGCAACTACTTTCTGTGTCAATGAATGATATGCCATGGTTTGCAAATGTTGCTAATTACCTTGTGACTGGTATAATCCCGTATGAGCTCTCTTCTAACCAAGGGAAGAAGCTCAAATGGGATAGTTTGGATTTCTATTGGGATGAGCCATACTTATTCAAGATTTGCACCGACGGAGTGATCCGGAGGTGTGTCCCTGAGGAGGAGCAGTTGAGTATCTTAGAGGCTTGTCATTCCTCTCCCTATGGTGGCCATCATGGCAGGGCGATTACAGCTTCGAAATTTTTTAGTTGTGGGTTTTACTAGCCAACTTTGTATTAAGATGCAAGTGATCTTGTAAAGAGGTGTGACAAATGTCAAAGAGCGGGTGGTATTTCGAAGAAATATCAGATGCCTCTCAACACCATTCTAGAAGTGGATATTTTTGATGTGTGGGGTATTGATTTCATGGGCCCATTTGTAAGCTCATGGGAACACCAACATTCTAGTGGCGGTTGACTATGTTTCAAAATGGGTCGAGGTCGTGGCTTTGCCCAACAATGAAGCTCGGAGTGTGGTTGCGTTTCTCAAAAAGAGCATTTTTACAAGGTTTGGCATTCCTCGTGCAATCATAAGTGGTGGGGGGTCGCACTTTTGCAATAGAGCTTTTGACACCTTGCTTGCAAAGTATGGTGTCAACCATAAATTTTCTACTCCTTATCATCCTCAGGCGAGTGGCCAAGTTGAAGTCTCAAACAGGGAAATCAAGAGTATTCTGTCTAAAACGGTCAATGAAAATAGGACCGATTGGTCTAAGAATTTGGATGATGCTCTATGGGCTTACAGGACTGCTTACAATACTCCGATTTGTATGTCTCCGTACCGGTTGGTGTTTGGGAAAGCTTGCCATCTACCGGTTGAGTTAGAGCACAAGGCTATGTGGGCTTTGAGAAAACTGAGTCTTGAATGGGATGTGGCAGCAAATCTTCGTGTGGAGCAACTTAATGAACTTGATGAATTCCGATTCCATGCCTACTCCAGTTCATCCTTGTACAAGGACAAGATGAAGTACCTTCATGATAAATATGCTCGTGGCAAGGAGTTCAAAGTGGGTGATTTGGTTCTCTTGTTCAACTCTCGGTTACATCTGTTTCCGGGAAAGCTTAAGACAAAATGGAGTGGACCTTTTGAAGTGGTGTTTGTGACTCCGTTTGGTGCACTTGATTTGAAGAACAAAAATGGGGAGGTTTTCAGAGTTAATGGGCACAGGGTCAAGCACTACCTGGGAAAAATTAATGACATCCACGTGGTGACACTTCTTCATCTAAAATGATTTGATGGTAACCTGCGTCGTGCCGCGACGTTAAATCGGGCGCTTCTTGGGAGGCAACCCATGTGTCTTTCTTTTCATTTTTCTTTGATTTTCTTTGTAGTATAGGATTTATTTTTGGACTGACTGGTTGTGTGATACTGTAGGATTGTGTTGATGTAGTGCAGGACCAAGTGGAAAAATTGATCACTCTCTGAAGTTTGAAATGCGGACCGCACTATATTTTGTGCGGCCGCAAAGGACTCAGTGCGGGGGCACAAAATCAGTGCGGACAGCACTGATGGTTGATGCTGAAAATTAGCTCTCTGAAGTTTGCCACCGCGGCCGCATTACATTTTGTGCGGTCCGCGGTGGACCACTGCGGCCGCAGAGCATTTTGTGCGGTCCGCAATGGTTGCCTTCTCAAACTTTCATGTTACTGAGTAATGCGGACCGCAATGCCATTTTGTGCGGTTCGTGGTGGGTAAGTGAGCTTGGGCCCAGGACCTTTTTCTATAAATAGGACCTGAGGCCCTCCATTTGAACTTTTCGATCTTTTGACTCTCAAAAACCCTAAAATCACTGTTCATCGCTGTTCTCTCCCTAAAATTGCACGAACTCAACTGATTTGTTTCGATTAATCATCAGTGCATCTCATTTCTAGTAACTTTAATTCCTTTGTAGTTGTATAATTTTGCTAGTTTCTTTTGATTTTTATTTTTTCTCTTAGTTTTTCTTCTTTTCTTCCCATTTTTCTTTTAATTTAGTAGCTTAGGTTAGTTAATCCTGCTTTAATTAGGCATAATTGGATACAACACTGAAGCAACACCTAGGGAATCATTATTAGGTAAAAATTTGGACTAAAAATGGACAAAACATTGAACCCTAGGTTGGTGGTGCTGCTGGGCACTCAGTGCAGACCGTGGTGATTTTGTGCGGTCCGCAATACTATTTTGTGCGGACCATGGTGGAATAAACTTCTGAAGCTGAAACTTGAGGGTGCGGCCGCAAAGGATTTTGTGCGGTCCGCGGTGCCTCAATGCGGACCGCAATGCATTTTGTGTTGTCCGTGGTGCACAGATTCAGAGAGTGAGTAGTCTGGAACCCCACCTCCGTGCGGACCGCAATGGATTCTGTGTGGTCCGTAGTAGCCTCTTTGCGGCCGCACTGCATTTTGTGCGGTCCGCATTCTGCAACTTTTTACTGTCTGCAACTATTTTCCTGCAACTCTGAATTTCATTGATTATATTGATACTAACAAAGCATAACTGAATGTTGTTTGTAGACAATGGTGAGATCACGAGGCAAATGTGATAACAACCAGGACGAGGAGAGTCCTCCTGGGGGAGGAGACGTGGAAAGATAAAGTTGAACCCCCAAGTTCAGGAAGCAATAAAAGCAATAAGGAAGGCGATCCAGGCTGCTGATAGAGCTACTTCCCACTCATCGGGAAGTGAGTATGAGCCTTCTTGGGAAGTGTATGACTCTCACTCCGTCCCGGAGTATATAGATGACTTTCGGACAAATTTAGACTGACAGATGACCCCACTCCTCAAGGCTCTTCCACTGCCCGAGCACCAGTGCGTGTATCTTCTGAGTCGTCTAAGGGCTCAGCCGCTGGCAGTGGCAATGAATATTCCACATCTCCTACAGCTTCACTATCCGGAGAGAGCCCCGTAGCAGAAGAAGGGGATGAAGTAGAAGGGGGTGAGCCTCAGGTGGGAGGAGTAGAGAGAACTAGAAATCCGGAGGCATGGCAGGACCGGTTTGTGAGTGAGGTCGCATATCACAAGTTCAAGACCAAAGAATCAAGGATTAATTCGACAAAAATCATAAAGGGCAGCCTATAAGTCGAGTTCGAGAAAAGTATCCATTCGATTACTAAGCCCAAGGGCTATCCGAGTTTGAGGAGTTTCTCGCTCGAGAATTGGGAAAAGGCCTAAGGTCTATCCTTATAACAAGTTTGAGCAAATGCCCGCTCGACTGCAAAGCCCAAGGGCTACCCGAGTTGGAGAAATTTCTCACTCAGGGACTACAAAAAGATCTAAGGAATAACTTCATTTCGAGATCTCGCTCTCATCTAACTCGGGCTCGGGATTTGCGATGTTCCGAGTTCACCTTTAAGCTCAGCTCGAGGATTAACGAGAACCTCGAGGGGTATTATATTGATCAATTAAAGAACCTCGAGGGGTATTATATTGATCAATTAAACACCTAAGGGTTTATTATGTCCTGAGCTCAATATTTGGGCTAGCCATTGAAATCATATAATCGAGTCTTTTACGAATAAAGAGAGAATAAAATTCAGCATGGACGGAAAGTTATACAAGGATTCTTTTATACTTCCAAGAAATGTTTACGAAGTATAGCTACAACACCCACGAAGGATACTTACACCAGAACAAAGAAGCAAAAAACAAAAGCCAAAAAACCAAATCCAATTCTAAGACCACGTCGTCGAGAGCATCGACTTCGGAAATCTTCTTCTCGGGGACACCATTTCAGATCTTTGGAAACATTTATATAGGGTAGGAGGCCCTAGATAGATATAATTATATCTCCAGCAGCCAAGATTGAGCATTCCATTGAAGTTTTGAGCCACAATACATTAAGAAAGAGCAAGCAAATGGAAAAAACCAAAAGGGGTTGCAAGATGCACGAGCAACAATCCACGAGTGTTCATCCTCGGAACTCTGTTCCGGTGTGGGATGCAAAAGTCAGTAGATAATAGTGCCACCTCATTCCATGGAAAGCAAATGAATGAAGCGCCACACCAGGTTGAAGTTAAGAGAGATGAGCAGCAGTGTAAAGTCCGCATATCTTCTGATACGGGATGGATTCACTGCCTTTCTCTCGTTGTCTCGAGCCGAAGCTTTGAAAAAGGAAGCCTTGGCGTAACTGGTAAAATCGCTGCCATGTGACCTTGTGGCCACAGTTTTGAACTATGGAGATAGGTGATTAGAGGAATAGGTAGAGAAGGTAAAGGACTAAAAGTAGGTGAAGAAGGAATAAGTGTAGTTTTTGTTCAGCCAAGTAACCTCTTATTTATAGAAAGCTGATGACGGGACCGACGGCTCGAGTGGCTAACAAAGGCTGAACGCATTTGATGTTTTGGGGAAGCACACTGACATGACATTTCCAATCACTTCATGCGCCTACGTCACGGGCATGACGTCATCACGAGTGGTTCGGGAAAATTGAGGTTCAAATCGTTTCTTATCGTCTTATTCTAAGAAACGCGGGGACTATCTGTATACGGTAGAGATCGGAGAGCTCGATTTCTAAGACTGGATTATACTCCGAGTCCGAGTTCTGGAAGCTCGAAGTAAGAATAAAGCCAGGCCCGAGTGAGTGCACCTCGAGAAGCAAATCGGGGACCCATCATGATCTGCCTCGAGAGCAGTACAATTTTGACGGCACTCAAGAAAGAGTGCGAATTTCTCAAGGACATGTGGGTCAGGGCATAAACTATAGGATAAGTTTTGTACAAAATAGTACAAGTCCGTACTAGGCCGTTGCACAGCTATACCAATAGAATTCTTTATCATAAATGGAAATGTACTATATTAGGGTTTTTCCCCTCCTATATAAAGGGGACCCCAATCATTTGTAAGGATATCTCATTCTCTGCAATAGAACATTCTACTCTCCTTTTCTTGTTTACCGTACTCAACAATTGTTCTTCAGCTTTATTGTCCTTACTTTATCGTTCATACTTTATTGTTCTTAGTTCACCTCGAGGCCCCTGAGATAATCAAGCTTGAGGTCCTTATTGCTCTAACAATGCTGTTTTGGTTCATCAATTCCTCTTACTTAAACCTAATATTACTTGTATATCCACTAGTATTAGAATATATCACATATCTTTAAAACCACAAATCATATTTAATTGTTACTCACATTTTTCGAGGTAAACAGAGGTTTTTGTTCATCAATCTGCCTACACAGAAAAGGTATTGAAACAGTTTTACATGGATGGAGAACATGCGTCAAGTACGTCGATGGTTGTTCGATCACTTGACGTGAATAAGGATCATTTTCGACCTCAAGAAAAGAATGAAGAACTTCTTGGTCCTGAGGTAACATATCTTAGTGCAATCGGTGCACTAATATATCTTGCTAATACAACAAGGCCTGACATAACTTTTTCAGTCACTGTCCTAGCAAGATATATCTCTACTTCTACAAAGAGACATTGGAATGGAATCAAACAAATATTGTGGTATCTAAAAGGGACAACCGACATAGGCTTATTTTATGCCAATGATTGCAGTTTCGATCTTGTTGGTTATGTCGGGTATTTATCCGACCCACCCAAGGCTCGATCTTAAACCGGTTATACGTTTTCTTGTGAAGGCACTGCCATATCTTGGCGATCGACTAAGTAATCAATCATGGCTAGTTCATCTAACATGCTGAGGTAATTGCTATTCATGAAACAAGTCGAGAATGTGTGTGGTTGAGGTTTGTAATACATCTCATTCGAGAAAAATGTGGTTTAAAGTGTGACAAAAAACCACGATTTTGTATGAAGAGAATGCAATATGCATTGCCCAATTGAAAGGATGATTCATAAAAGGATATAGGACAAAGCACATTTCACCAATGTTAATTTTCACACATGATCTTAAAAAGAATGGTGTTATCAATGTGCAACAAATTCTTTCAAGTGATAATATGGCTGATTTTTTCACAAAATCTCTACCGACATCAACCTTCAAGAGACTAGTATACAAGATTGGAATGCGAAGGCTCATGGATGTGAATTGATGCTCTCATCAGAGGGAGTTAATACGCGTTGTAATCTTTTTTGCTTACAAGGTTTTGTCGTCCATGAAAAGCTTGACATGCATTTAATTGATGTGGTTACAACCTACCTTTATGGCACACTTAATAACGAAATATACCTGAAAATTCACGAAGGATTTAAACTACCCGACGCACATAATTCAAAGTCTAGGGAAATGTTTTCAATTAAATTGCAAAGATCTTGTATGGTATAAAGCAATCAGGAAGAATGTTGTATAAGCACCTTAGTAAGTATTTATTGAAGGAAGGTTATATAATGATGCCATTTGTCCATGTATTTTTATAAAAAAAACAACATCGTAATTTATTTTACTTGCCATATATGTCGATGACATAAACCTTATTGGAACTCCTACAGAACTCCAAAAGGCAATTGATTATTTAAAGAAGGAATTCGAGATGAAAGATCTAGGAAAGACAAAATTATGTCTCGGTTTGTATATTGAACATTTGGCAAACGAGGTTTTTGTTTATCAATCTGCCTATACAGAAAAGGTATTGAAATGGTTTAACATTGATGGAGAACATACGTTAAGTACTCCGATGGTTGTTCGATCACATGATGTGAATAAGGATTTGTTTCGACCTCAAGAAAAGAATGAAGAACTTCTTGGTCCTGAAGTACCATATCTTAGTGCAATTATTGGTGCACTAATGTATCTTGCTAATATTATGAGGCCTGACATAACTTTTTCAGTTAATGTGCTAGCACGATATAGCTCTACTCCTACAAGGAGACGTCGGAATGGAATCAAACAAATATTGCAATTCATTATATAGCTCAGATAAGAAGTCTGAATCAGGCCTGCCTATTGGTTGTAGCAAGTGATAATTAACGAATGCAATTCCAGTTTTATTCAAGTAGTTACCTAAGGCTTGCCTAGGCGTAATAATGATATCCTATGAGCACGATATCTATAATTTTAAGCAGACAACCTGAGATCCTTTAGACATGCTTTCTAACGGTATTAAGTCGAGGCATTGTTTCAGAAACATATTAAAGAAGCGGCAGATTACTAAATTAATCCAATTCAGAATAATACCATGATCTAGACGGCTTTTCCCAACTAAATTATTTTAAATTCTATAGGCATGATTTCTATTATAGCCATTTAGATCCTATAGGCATGGTATGTAGGTGTATGAAAGCTGACTTGGGACTTATAGGCGTGATTTCTAAAGGAAACGAGTTTGGATACATGCTGTAACGAAAGTTGAGCTTCAATTACTTTACATCCTATAGGCATGATATCTAATTGTAGAGCTGATTTTTAACCCTATAGGTATGTTACCTATTATTAAAGCCACTTATGTCCTATAGACATGATTTCTAGTTGTGTGAAAGTGAAGCATGCAGAATTTATTTTAAACAAAGCACGGATCCTATAGGCATGTTATCTAACAGACCAGACTTGAAGCAAATTGACCCTATACGCATGTTATCTACCCAATCCACCCACAATGTACAACTACCCACCCTTTTCACAATCCCCCGATATTGTTTACAAATTATTACGGTCCAAATGATTGAATTAAAAAGGAAGTGCAGAAATAAGAAATTACAACCAAAAGAAGCCTGATCTTGACTTCCTATCTGAGTTATATAATTAATCACTTCAATGCCAATGTTTCAAAGCCTTTCTCATACCTGAGTGTGTCAAAGTTCCCTAAGTATCTCAGGGCATCCCGGGCAGTGCTCACACCTAGGTCTACATAACCAAATAGAATGAGTGCAGTGTGGAAGGGCCAGCCCCTTATGTGTTCAAGATCAGAAGGAACTCAAGGGTCCCAAGGCAAGACTCACAAAAGAGGGGCAGAACCTAGGTTCTAAGAGTATAGTGGAAGTGGAGAACAAAGATTTATTAAAACTGGGTTGGGAATAGTAAGTGGTAAAGGGTGTGTTGAAAACAGTTGTAGTAGTGAAATAGAATCAGATATCATTCAAAGGGGCAAGGGATTATGGGATTCATTGTATAACCCTAGCAGGGGTCTGATTTGGTCACGCACAACAATAACTGATGCTGGCATGGACACAAACCATCCAAAGGAACACAAACACATATAGGGGATATGAGGGGTTTGGGATTCATAAGGTAGCAAGTGCATAGCAAATGACTGACATAGTACACATATAAGTAAGCATTAATCTAAAAGGGAACGGGAACATACTACAGCATGCTAGTAACATAACATAACTGCAGAAACATAAGCAGAGGTAGACAAGAATGAGGAACTGAAGCAACTTATAGAAACATGTTATTGTTGAGACTTAAAAAATTAACTAGGACATACCAGTAGAGAAGAAAAGTGCAGTAAGGAAAAGTAAGCAAGATTCCACAGTCTAGCCTTGGCTTTCAGCCGGCTAGACAAAGCAATAGCACAAGTAGCAGTAAAGAAAGATAGAGTTTTTGAGTGTAAGTGTGTGCTCTGAACTTAAATTATTCGTCTCTTTAAAAGAAGAGAGGGTAGGGTATTTATAGTTTTGAAAACGAGTAGAAATTAAGGTAATAAGTAAAGTCCTAACACAAACATGGAAAGAATCACAATCAGAATCAATTAACACAAGTGATTCTCTTTAATTAAGGAATCACTGCTTAGCGGATACTAACAGGTTTTAATTAAGGAAAGAAATTAGTTTGGGACAGATTGATTATTGCCATATAAGGGGGCAGTAAAAGCATGAAGTAAATAATAAAGTCTAAGTACAAAACATGCTTAGTTTTGGGAAAGGATTCAGCAAGGTAAGACACCACAGTAATTAAAGGGGGGGAATCAATTAATTTAAAAAAACGAATACAATTAGGGTTCATAAGAAAACCTTTTGTAATCAGTCGCGACATTGAAGGAGTCAGAATCAATCAAGAAAGGGTCAAGATTCTGCACCTCAACATATAAATAGCAAGGAATGAACATGCATGCAGAGTCAAACATGTTGACACAAAGAAGCAACACAAACATACAGTAGTAGCAGGAATAAGCTAGGATTCAGTAGTAAAAGAGATCTGCTCGAAGCACAGTAGTCAACAAAGTCAAGTAGTTACGCAGAATCAAAAGGGAAGAGAGCATAGTAACGGGTATAGAGAGTCAGAAACCAGTAAAGGTCTCACAGTAAAAATAAGTGAGGAAAACCTTCTAAGAAATCAGGGCTTTAACAGTAGTCAAGCTTAAGAGATGATAGGAACTCAGAATCAGATAAGTCAAACAAGGAAAAGAACTTAATCGAACAAGTATACACTCAAACAAACAAGGATGGTTTCAAAACTCGGATAAGACCAAAAGTCCTAGGGTTTTCAACATGCTGAATCAAATAGAAGGAAAGCATAAACAAGTTGTTTGAACATAGTGAAATCATGAAACAACACCAAAAAATCAGAGAAGCGGTCTTTAAAAAGAAGTTAAGAGAAACCCTAATCGTTGAAAATGAAGAGTCACTTTGAAAGAAATCGGAGAATCTTTGAAAAACACTTAAGAAGTTCTTAGTAAGCACAGATCTAAGATAGATTTGAAAGAAAATTGAAAGGTCTTAGAGCTAGGGTTTCAGAAAACCCAAAAAAAGTGAGAAAGACTTTGAAAGTTACCGATCTAGCCAGAAAAGTCAAAGATCTGACTTGAACGGCCACGGATGGTTGGAGAAAGACCAGGGATGGCCGGAGAAAGGCCATGAATGGATGTTGAGCAAGGGCTGGACCAGATCTCTTTGAGACCTGGCCATGAAATCTCACAAACGGGACACCATGAGATGCAGGAGGCCGGTATACACCTCAAACGGCCATATGAGACCATGGATTAGGTGGGGATTGAGGTGGATTAGGGTGGAATTAGGTGGCGGCGGCTAGGGTTCGTATGAGGTTGCAGAGAGAATTGAGAGGGAAAGGGATTCAAAGGCGGCGGGTGGTGAGAAATGATTTAGGTTTAGGGATCGTTCACGGTTAAAAATGGAAAGGGTGAATGCTGGTCGTTGATCTAAATGATCAACGGCCTAGATTAAAGAGGGTAGGTAGCGATCCGGGTTTGGGTCGGTTTAATTGAAATTGGGTCGGGTTTTAACTAGAATTGGGCTGGGGTAATTAGGGCCTGATTTGGGTTATAATTGAAACCCAATTTGGGCTAAAATTTAAANATGTTGAGAGAAGTGTTAAATTAATTGGCTTGCCTAGCTCTTATTAGTAGGCTCCATCACGACTCCCGAGGGTGGGAAATCCAGGTCGTGACACTTAGTGCATAGTATAGCGTAAGTTTATATATTATATATATATATATATATAAGCTATATTCGATATAACATTACCTAATACACTTATACTTAGTGCATAATATAGCGTAAGTATATATATTATATATATTCGATATAACATTACCTAATACACTTATACTTAGTGCATAGTATAGCGTAAGTATATATATATATTATATATATAAGCTATATTCGATATAATATTACGTAATACACTTATACTTAGTGCATAGTATAGCGTAAGTATATATTTTATACATGATATAATATTACCTAATACACTTATACTTAGTGCATAGTATAGCGTAAGTGTGTATATATATATATATAGATATAGACACACACGCACGCTTCGTAGTACTATTCATCCCTTGTATTACAAAAGTATTAACGACTTATATTTATATTATTTAGATAGTAAATACAAAAGTGATTTTTAATTTTGACCATTATTGACCTGAATAGAGACCAACTTTGGTCGCTAATTATACATGAATTTAATTTAGCGACCAAAGTTGGTTGCTAAATTTAAATAAGATTTATTTATATTTTATATAATATTTAAATTAATAATATGACTATTAAAATTTTATAACTGGGTCCCATTTTGGCGACCAAGGATGGTCGCTATCTGCCTACCCTTTAATTAGCGACCAAAATTGGTCGCCAATTTTAAATTATATATATTTATATTTTATAATTTTTTTAAAATGATAATATAATTATTAAAATTTTATGGGTGGGTCCCGCTTTAGTGACCAACATTGGTCGCTAATCTCAGCAAACCTTTGACCAAGCAAGTCTGACCAGTCCAGTCAATAGTTTGACTAATTTAGCGACCAAGTAGCGACCAACCTTGGTCGCTAATGTGTTTCAGCTATTTATTTTATTATTTTCACTTGCTTAGCGACCAACGTTGGTCGCTTTTTGCCACAGACCAACTTTGGTCGCTAAAGATTGATACCTTTTTTCCGGAATTCTAGTAGTGGTCAAAACCAGACACCCCGCCATATGTATACAAAATAACCTCCGTATACCTGTTAAACTTGTATGCAAAGGCTAATTCAAAATTTAGAGTTAGTGAGTTTAAAATAAGTTTTAATTATTTTGCATATGTATATATAGTTCGTGTCCAAAAGTAATAAGTTCATCAAACCTACAAAACACATCCTAGATCCCGGTCAGACAAGCTCAAAACTTGTCCATATAAAACTAGAACGGTTAATTGACAAATTCCATTTGACCACAAGTTGGGGAGAAAGGAATATTCCACAGCCTGACAATATCACCCAACCCCAGCCATTGCAAGAAAAAAAACATTCGTAATTGAACTGTTAATTATGAGCTACCAGGGATGTTACAACAGCATAGGATCGACTGTATTAATCATTTGTAACCATTCTGCTATATGTATAAAAATCTCATAAATGGGCAAAAGCTTAATTTCTGCAGACACACTGTTCCAGACAAAATAAAAAGTACAGTAATTATTACTGAAAAATACTCTTAATCTCACTAACAATGAAATTGACTAAGCAGTTCATAAATTGTTCAATAAGGACTCTGTGGCCCAATGGATAAGGCGCTGGTCTACGAAACCAGAGATTCTGGGTTCGATCCCCAGCAGAGTCGATTGTCATTACATTTTTTTGCTTCACCTGAGCCAAGTTTCCATCGGAAACAACCTCTCTGCAAAGGAGAAGCAGAACTAATCCTCAAGGCCAATCTGAAGTACTGCCAGAGGAGAATTCTTAAAAGTCACATATTACAAGGAGATCAATGTCACCTTTTATTCGAGAGACACACTATTTTAGTTGTCGAATTCGAGAGAGATGAAAGGAAAGTTTTCTCTCGAGACCAATCCAAAGTGCTGCCCAGGCCGGAGATGTATCGACACATCATAAAGAACTCATCTATTGTTTGAGAATCAAAAGTAACAACTTAGAGACAAAAATCAAAGGATATTTAGAGCTGTGCGAGCAAGAGAGCAGTATTACATAATAATCGACACTCAGGGGCACAGTTGGCACACGAGGAGAATGGCTGATGATGAACATCTAGTTGGTGGCTGAGTGAACACCCAAAACGCTGGCTGAGTGACATCAACTGTTGAACACTCGGGATGCTGGTCGACTGAACACAAGAAAGATAGCCCACATCTACACGTGCTTCTGGTATGAGGCTAGAGACGTTGGTCGAGTGGCCTTTATTATTCTGCCCAATGCAGGGTGAACACCGTGGACACTACCCGAGTGACACCGACTGAATTCATGAATAACCATACAACAGCATTGTCCAAGACTCTAGTTGGGGCTGCTCAGGCTCTCTGCTGCTCAAGGTAGAATCATTGTATCATACTATATTATAAGTGAAAAGCCCCAAAGTAGAAACTTGAATTACCAAAATACCGGTAAAAATTGAATGACTATTTTACCCTTTGAACAAATACTATTTCTACACCACTTTTGTACAAAAATGTAAATGTCGATTTAAATAAATTTATTAATCTACTGAACATCTTTTCACATACAATGTATGAGAATATGAAAATGCGATAAATATAGAACTATATGGGAATATTTTTTTAAATTACGTGGGGATATTTATTCTTGCAATCTTGAATATATATATATATATATATATATATATATATAACTTTATGGGTTCGGCATTATAATCTGTTTAAGTTACTGGGTTCTAGATTATGATTTGTACATACTTATTGAATTTCTTAATACAAATACAAGGTTTGAACAAAAGCTACTGGGTTCGGCCGAACCCGCAACTAACATT